>NW_019213262.1:66915-242995 GCF_002532875.2 Varroa jacobsoni | reverse complement strand
ATCTATAGGAGTACTATCTAAGTGTATATAACTCTTAAAGCACTCAGAGAGGAAGGAAAGCTCAGGTCTCGGCTACCAGAACTTTATATGTGAACAATACGACACGCGTAGCTCAGCGGATCATTAACACCTGCTTTCAGTTCATTCCACGTAGAGTCCAATGAAATAATTACTAAAAAATAACTTACAGATTTTATACTATACTGTTCATAATGCGTATTGTTAGTTTGCCGAAAAAAAAAACAGTTATCGAGCTGAGATGACAGATTTTTATCATTAAGTAAGATACTTTGCTGTGGGACACATATAGATTCTATACGGGAAATTGTTCCTTGGATTACGTTTGCTAGCGTTAGGCGCGCTCACATTTGAGGAGTGCGTCGCCCGATCTATCTATGCCATAATGTAAACACATGTGGATTCGGCAGAAATAAAATCTCTGTGATCCAAACACAGCATAACGTATTCAGCAGACTCGTTTTTTTAATGATTGTCGTCCACTGTTTTGCCTTCCCCTATCACTCACAGTCACCATCGAGTCCAAGCGCCATGGCGGGACTGGCAGCGCCATCTGTAGGGCAAGGGGCCAACTAGAGGGCGTTTGCCTTCCCAGAATTTTACGCGCGTCGAGCATCAATAACACGACAAACAACAGCTGTTCGAAGGCGCAGCGGATACCGGGTGACCCCGTGAAACGAATGAGATACATTATTCGTACGTAACAACTAGCCCCCTAGCTACAACATCAAGAACGACAACTAGAGAAGGACCTACAGACCTTGCAATGTCATGCTTGCTTATAGTGATTTATCTTTAACTGCAGTAAACACAAACACATTTTGATCCGATTCAAATAGATTCTGCAACGAAATGTTTATATAGATGTGTGTGTAAATTGATTCACAAATGTTGTTTTTTAAAAAAGAAAAGAAGTAATACCTGAGAGCGTATATAGTTGATCTTTGTTTGGTGAACTTCATTCAGCATTGAAATTGAAGAATTCTATGTGTCATGTGATTTTTCAAACGCTAGGAGTTTTACGTTCGGTACTGCCATTAGGTATTCCGTCGGGCAAGTAGCTCCCAGCACGAACCCAATAGTGACAACGCTTGGATCTAAGCCCACATTATCACGTGTCCATCACGTTCAGCGGGTAAACACGCTACCCACTCCTGTTATATCTATAATGCCACTTAGCCAGACAAGTGAAGTCCGTGCAAACGACCATATTTGCTACATGATATAGAAGACATAAATACGAAATCAAACGTGGGGCTAAAGCGTCGTGGTGCAAGCAGTGGTAATGAACGGCATTTGAACCGTGACCTTAATTGATTCTCATGAGAGAGTCGGCCAAAGCCGACCTATACAGACGCAGGGGCAACTTGCCTTCTCAATGCTCCAGTTATCCGGCCTATTGATTTCATCGGCGATTTTTCTTTCTTGGCGCTCAAATGGGACAATTTCTCTGTTCGTTGTCTTAGATTGAACCTTCCTGTTTGTTGGTAGGACCTATACCCTCGATCAGTCAAGCTCACAAATCCATTTGACGAGCGTATAGAACACTCGCTTACTCAGTGAGTCTCGCCTGGGTAACGTAATGGCATGTCGTTTTCCACTAAAAGTGTACGGCCTTGTCCAGCATGCCATAGCTGCACGCGCTGGGCGCGAATAACAGATGTATTCACAGTTGAAAAGGTAAAGCCCAGTCTCTTTTGTCGCAACGATGGTGTCCCGTTTGCATATCGTATAGTAGATCGTCACCTAGTCCCCTAAATTGATCGAAATCTCATAGGTTATAGTGGGCCATGGTACTGAGAGGATTATAAGCCCTTAATAGTCTTTGTCTAAGATTAATTATTGGTAACTGGTTTACAGTGTCTTTTTACAGTCACGTTAACAGCCACATGAGGACCACACAATGAATTATCAACCTAAATTGTTCTACTAATGCCTAATGTTAAATACAGGGAGTGGGTCTTTCCACGGTGACGTATGTTATATAGATTTCTTCTTCTTAGTAGCACAAACCGATTGTGGCAACAAAACCCCATTCTTTACCTTTTTTTTTCCCAATAAAATGAATACGTAAGACGGTGTAATTTCTACTTTCACCACACACGAGCATTATATCAATATTTGCCACTATAATTATCTAAAATAGATACAAACGGAAAGGAACGTTGTTTCTGTCAAAGACTGCGATCAAATATATTCTTGCGTGCCGTTTATTCGAAAATCAGCGTCAATGACTCCAATAAACAATAACAAAAATTTTTTAAAAAATTTGCGCAGAATTTATGTCTGCGTAAAGAAGATTCCATAAATTACGAGATGTAATCGTTGACAAATTTTAAGTTACATTTGTACTTGGACACATTTGTATTTCGTAGACTTCGATTTTCGCGGGTTTTCGCAAATTACTTACCTTGTCAAAAATGAGTAAATGCCTCGTCGCCGTTTCTGTTAAGTATTATATAATACGGGAGCTAGGCAAAGCGTGTTTGTGAGTACCGATGATATTAGACCTCATTTGTCTGGGTGACGTTAATTACTTGTTGCCCTGTTCAGTTACATGTCGCGCTATAGTATGACATAGCAGACAGCAGGATCGGGTGCAAACAATTGTTTACGTTCTAACGAAGGGGCTACTGTTACTCTCTGTTGAGGGGTGACTCTACAAAACCGTTGCGCGCAAATTTAAAACTGCACGAAATTTCATAGACAACCTACGTACCGACTTAGTGAGATTTCTTTGAGTTACCTTCTTGTATTGACTATCGAGAGTGCATCCGTAATGCAGTTAACAATTATTTTTCATGCAGTGAAGTTTATGGGGTGGCCAACGTAAACTTCAAAAAAATACGCGACATATAAATTCATGTGTCTGTACCCTTTTTGGAGAAATATTGGAAGGAGAAAACTATTGAGCTTAGTTGATAGGATGGCCATATGTTGCTACTCTAATCAACAGCTTGAAGCCAGTGGAACATACAGCCGTGCTAAGGATCTAATAATATATTTTCTATTATCATCTAAATGAATTTTCAAACACTATTATTGCTATTGAAGTTTTATTATGTTTGTGTGACTTCGAATTAAGAAGGGCCTTACTGGACGTAGCAAAAAAAACCGGCTTGAAGAATTAGCCTGTCACTTGCAGCCTAATCAAGGTGGCGCTCTACATGCCTACCTCTCTATTCATACGAATTGCAAATAGGTGTTCTGCGAACTATTTCCTCTTCCGGTACCTCGCTAAGACGACCTTCTTCAAGCTGGGTTATGGTTGCAGCATCTATATACATAAGCAGCTTTTCCCTGATCAATGCCTACTAAAAGTGACGTCCCTTAATATGTACAAAGGATAAAAATTATATTACATGGCGTAAAGGGCATTTAACCATGAGTGCAGTATTTGTGAATTTCGGTCCTTTAAATGACTATCAGACAAATTTATAAACATACATGTTTTTCTCATGTACGTTACTTATCCTACTACATTGCCTTTCAGAGACGTGTCCTGTGTAGATGGCACAGAAGGTTTTGACTATATAACCCACTGTTCTGATTCTAAGTATTTTGCATAATGGTTAACAACCAACTCTCACACTCGCACGTAAGTTATGGTATTACTACTAAAAATAGGAACTGTGTAGTTCCGCATGTTAGACGCTTATAATGCGTTGCCCTGCTAAACTGCATTACTACTTTATATGTCGGATGTGATTATACGTCACAATTTAAAATGATCCGTGTCAAACATGTGTGATGAGGTCTGTTTTTTACAAAAAAATCGTGGGTTTGCGTTTGCGTCCATTGAATTACCCGCCCTGTTTTCAGACCCAGTCATCACATAGAAATAGCAAGAAAGTCAATATCCTTTCACTCTTTTCTGTTTATGTTGAGAGCAAAGTGAGATAAATTGATGTAATAAATGAATGGTAAAAATTGTGATTTTGTTGTGATTGCACTAGTGTACACACACAGGCGTACGCCGCGTGGGGCTTCCGGCCTTCGAAAAGCGCGAAGAAGCCTCAACTACAGCTACATAGATATGCGCTTCGCAAGGACAGATGGACGATGGATAGGCGAGTGATAGGTTTTTCCGCAGGATCCAGCTACGCATAACGTTATCCAACGTTTCTGAATCGTGTTTTGCCAACCCTTTACCCAGTTCGTTGCCGAAAAAGAGGCTTCTTTTACGGGTGAAAACAAAAATAAGGAGTAGTTGTGCGAATCCTAGCAAACTGTTTGATATATTTTGGCGGTATTCATTGTATAATTTAGCGGGTAACGTGCATTTACTGCATAAATGGCTTAACTGCGAGACAATAACCCAAATAATTGTACGATACGTATATAAATGGTAATGGAAAGACTTGAGTGTTCTCACGACGCATTAATCCTTTCTTGCAAAATCCCAATTTATAGGGTAAGAAGCGACAATGAGCCGTCTGCCTTTGGTATATATGTGTATGTGGTACACGCCGCTTGAAAGTGTCTAGAGCGACCTAAGATTACTCAGCGTCTCGCATGTTGTGCAGGGATTGCAACAGGACTATGCCGCTCAGAGGACAAAGAACAAGATCATCAATCTCTTGGCGTCGTCTGCAGCACTACTACTACTACCACTGTCCCGTTAAGACAAAGTTATAGTTCCTCTGTAGATGTCAGCAGTGTCGTCACACCGGTAGCCGCGGCAGTGAGCGGTGATTCTGTTGCGTAGTAAAAGCAGTAATTTCTTTTTTCTCGTATGAATCTACCTGTCTTTTTTTGTTACAACCTTTCTATCGCACTCTGGCTTCCGCCGACGATGCTTACCTATAACGAAATAAATGACTGAGTGAGTAAACGATGAGATTATCGACTATGATTAGGATATGTCGTGCTGCTGCGAACGAAGGGCTGACGGAGGGATAATGCAGGTAAGTTGGAAATAGTTTTCAGGACAGAATGACAGGTTAGGGTTATCGACAGTAGCGGTCACAGAGGGGCGTAAAGCTGCACTCGTATAGCAGCGACGGCAGTAAATTCGACCGGCAACTTGTGGAAGAGGCTTCTCAAGGTCGTGGTCGTTGTCGATTATATTTGGCAGAAATAAAAAGAAGAAATTCTAGTATTTAGTGCTACCGCCTACTGCCCACAACCGCTACTTCTGCTGCTATGACGGCTCATCATGGTTTCAAAGTAACTGCGTATCGATTCCGGTCACACACTCGCACCTATAGACAGTGGATAGGTCGAACAGGTCACCGATATAAAGGAATCTGTCCGTACGGAAGGAACACTAGAAAGATAGGAACATTGGAAGGGAAACTGAATGTCACAAAATAGAACATGGAGGCGCTCAATATGCAGAAAGGAGGTCCATCACTTTAAGGTGTCGTAACAAAATCGCAGACTATCTATTTCACAATGACACTTGGCCATTCCAATGACCGGGTTATTGACTGGTGTTGGAAGGAGTAGTAATTGATAATGGCCACTTCGACTGTTGTTGTTATTATGTATTTGTTGACTGATAACCTGTTGTCTGCTATTTTAAGGAGACGAGGCAGCGTAATCTATGAGATGGGCGCAGACAAAAATACGCAAGTGCAGATTTTCTCTCTTGATAAAGTGTTTTGATTCAAAATTTTGTTAAACGGACTACTGCGTTATTATTAATATAATTAAGCAAAAAATAAGTGCAAAATAGCTTATTTGAACTGCATCGCATATATTTGGATCCCGTTATATTGAAGTGATGTTCCTGATGTGCCTATAATTTTACTGATGTACATATATTTGCACATCATTACCATTTTTAACAAAAATGAATGACTACTACTAGTTCCAATATCATTTCTTGGCAGTTTCCGCTCGCCCCTGCTAAGATCAAAGCTATCTACAGTTTACGCTTTACGACGACAACGGCGACCGACCAATCGTCGGTAATGAAAATTAAATTTTCATTATTAAGTTAGGTCACGGTGTTTTATAACTGTAACTTCAACTTGGTGCTGTTATTTGTTATGACACTATACAATATGATCAGGTTCTCATCGTTATAGTAATCCCATTGTTCCACTTCACCTCTAGATGAAACGTTCAAGGTCTCTAAGGTGGAAATCAAGCCCATGATTTTAGCGCCCGCACACACACACACATTATGAAACAAAAAAAAGACATATGCTGAAATATAGCAATGTTTGCGTTTTTAGGCGATACTACGCTACTGCTTCCCCTCGTGCAGTGCTGCATGTTCTGTCAGCCCTACTGGTTGTATTGTTGAATGGGTTTCACTTTTCATTCGCTCTGACTTTCGGCCAGCATTTTATTAGGTTGTACTGTAAAAATATTATGGTGGCCGTTTGCGTAGTCGAAAAATATAGATTAGACCTTTTTTATCTTCTTCTCTAAAGAGATTTCCATAATGGTTCCAATGAAGGGTAATCTATCGCTCTTTCTTGATAGTTAAATGGTTGTCGGTTTTCATACCGGTGAAGCACCTATATCGTATCACAGATCTTCTATTCATCACCTAGCGTTAGTTTCTGTGTAGTGCAGGCGCGATGGCGACCATTCGTGTTGACTGGCAGAGCATGAGGAGAGACGACCCGTTGCCTCGGCTTTCAATATCGTATTTGGCTATTTTGATGTATTAAGCAGAATAGCCTCTGAATCGACTCGGAATCCATGTTTGTTTTTGGGTTAAAGTAAATTGAAGAAAAACATGGAAAAAATGAAGCTTTGCTTCGGAGAAGGAAAGATGTTGATATATATCTCTTAATTATAAGCTGCTATATCTTATCTGAAAGTTAGCCACAATTAATCTCCACAGACCTGAAATATGCACTGTGTATGCAGCCCTTATAAGATCTGAGGCCAGGAAATGAAAACCGTACGAAGTATCCCTTATGCGTGCTCTCGGTGCTCTTTGATGACCATATAATTGCGCGTATATGAGCAAGTGAATTTGAAAAACACATACGTAACTCCAAATATATTCTATAAGAATAGAACTTTAGCATAACAGATATAGTAAATAAATTCAAAATATGGTGAGAATGGTCTGCGCGATCCGTACTCACTCGAAATAGGCGCAGAAAAACAAACTAAGGGCTTATATATATCTATATAGGAGCTGAAAAATGTGCAGTTAGAGCTGATGGCTGCTAGACTTCTGTTCATTTTTCGCCTAATTACAGCCTAGAACCTGTTTGTTCAGAGCCCAATAGCTCCTATGGCCTCTTATTTTTACGAGCTTATGATGCTTAAGGCAGTAGTTTCGATGCGTTCAAGGTCAAGCATAAAATTTTCAAGACAAAGGTCTACATGCGCGAATTTAGCTAAGGGAAGTCGTTAATTGAATAAACACGGATGTAAATATGCGTTTATTACTCTAATGTAACAATTTGTAATTGTAAATTTTGCGAAGTAGCCATTACTATCTATATCCGCAAACGCTATCTCTTACTAACAACCAAAACCGGATTTCATTTTGCATGGTTGACTAAGTAAAAACTATGACAAAGGGGGGGGGGGGGGGTTTTCCGCATCGCCACGGTCATAAAAGAAACAAAAAAGCTTCCGTCACCCAGCAGAAGGCCCTGTAATACACACTGTCGTAATGCCATCACCTATTATCATATAAATGATGGCGACAGATAACCTTCGTCTTTGCCTTATACCCCTTTCTTTATTATCGTTAGGAGTTTGCTTTCGTAGCTCGTTGCAGTCATGTCGACTTTTATGCGTTTTGCGCTCCACCCTGGACGTTACGTTATTCGTATTGAGAGCCTTTGTTTTGGACGAGGCCTGCTGCTGCCAAGTTGTGAACCTGCTCATAGGTTCTCATCAACGTTAGGCGCAGAGCCTCAGAGAACACTGTTGTTAGCGGAGTGGAGCGAAGCTGGGCCAAGCAGAACCAGCTTTCTTCCTAATCGCTCTGCCCGTAGCGCTCTTCGTTATCATTCTTCTTTTTTTTCGTCCTCCATCTTCTTCGTCTGATCTCGTACCTGGTATTCGCCAACTCGCGCCTTTCTCTCCCGCCTCGGCGCTCTCAACACTTCGCCTCGTGGGAACAAGAATCCTGTTCTTCAACTCCTGGTTTCGACTGGTGCTGATGCTGCCCATGCCTCTGTGGAGGTTCCTGGGGGTCGCGCTCGCTGATCGGTTGAACTTGAACTGCGAATGAACCAGGAACCGTTACCCTTCCCAGGATACAGGCAGTAGTAGCAGCAGCAGCGGTGATGGCAGCGGCGCCGGCTGCTGCTACCGTGATGGAACCGATTACATAACGAATAGAAAAGCCGCTTGCCTAAACGATAAACCTGCTATTTATGGGAACGTGCGAGTGCTGAGTGTGTGGCGGCATAAGCTGTAATGATCGCTAAACCTGCGCTGTTTCCAGCTCCAGTAACCGTAGTCGCGGCAGTAGTAGTTGCTGCGTTAGCAACGGTAGATGACGGTCGTCTCCGACTTTGTACTGGGAAGATAGGTACAGAGGGTAGCGGGAAGGGGAACGGTTGGCGGCGCCAACTCTCCCTCCCGGCCTGAATGCAATATGTGCCGGTATAGCGAGCAAATCCTCTGCCTTCTCGTGACGACGGCAGCGGCACAGGATTCCCTAAGGGTTTCTTGACGGGGAGACAACTTCCTTGTTTTTAGTATCCTGCCTGCGTACTGGCGAAAGGGGTTAAGCCTACGCATTCATAAGGCGAAGGAAAGTTGAATCAACGCGGAAGGACCTAGCCAGTGCAGCCTGAGCACTACAATCATTATCGAGAGAAAGTGCAGGGTGTTGCTAGTAGAACCAACAGTACTGCTGTGGCATCGCCGCTGCCTCATGGTGAAAGCGGCCAGAAACCCGGAAGAGTTTTTACTTCTCAGGCTTTGCACTGTCTGCCTAGCCTCGGTAAAGCTTCAAACGACGACAACGGCGACTGGGACATCAGCAATGAGAAAGAACGTGAGAACTATCAATAGCTTAAAAGAAAACTCCTGGGAACCAGAATCTCGTACTATAGAAATCCACGATAGTCCCGTATGACCTGTGGCATGCGGGCTTTGTTCCTTCACCAAATATCTAAACTCCTTACGACCTCGTCAAAGCCGTCGTGGACAGTAAATGAGCATGCTCTCTGTGGATTGACTGGCCACATAATAATGCATTTGTTTGTTTTGATTATTCACAGATCTACGGAAACCTAATAGGACGGCACGTTCGGCAATAGGGCCACAAAGCTGCCATTTAAGTTGCGTCCAGGTTCGGATGAACCTGAGCGGATACACACTTCACATGAAAATACTGGCAATATTCACGTACATAGACTGGCCGTTTATTGAAAAACATAGGCTTTGCCAATGCTTCAAACGGCATTGTAAAGGACACATGCCTCCCGTCACGGGTGATGCAGTAAAGCGAACTGGTGAGTTGAATATTTTTGATAAAGCGTAGTCGTAGGCACTAGCTAGACTCTAGTCAGGAAGCCATTCTATCCCGTTTATCAGAGGTTATTCTCAGAGCCTTGAACCTGATTGCTGACCGACACCGAGAATCGAGGTGATCCAGGAAGAGCGTCGCAGACTGGCCCGGTCACCCACAGAACCTGTTTCTGGTGTGAGTCTTTGAAGGTTCTTGAGCAGCGGCCGCAGTATAACGGTGAGAAATTCCGCAATATTCGTACACGCAATGAAATGCGTAAATACAGATTATTGTATTTGCAGCTTAATTAAGGTATCAATTAATACAAACCAATATTTGGGACTAATTTATAAATGATGGTGATATTTCCCTCTACGCTTCTAACTAATACGCGCACATAGATGAATCAGCAAATGGGTAAGCAAACGTCCTGTATCAGACTGCTGATACCCGTAGTAAGAGAACACTTCTACTGCTACTTTCTAAACTTGAATATTTGTTCGATCTGTTGTAAAGCCATACATCTAGCAGCTCCAAAAAGTGTTCGTTAAATGCAGTACGGCGCCGGAAAATTTTATGACACAACTGCCTTTGGGGAAGGAATAATGGACTTCAATAAACGCTGTGTCCAGGTTAATTTTTTCATACTTCAAGTTAACGAAAGTCAATTGAACACTACCTCTGTAGCGCAAATAATTGAAGCACACGCTGTTTTGTTGCACCTGAGATGACATACAGCAGATCCTTGAAGAAATTGCAAGAGTAGGTAAGATCTTCATTTAAATCTTCATAATGATCCTTGATACTCCGCTCTGACAATCGTTACTGTTGGTGACGCCTCGGTGATGGTGATGATCGAGGTCAAAGTTATGATGTTGCAATTTTTGCTTAACATTTTGTGCGGATGCAATTTTTCTGTAAAAGACTGAGCGGCCTTGTCGTCTTCTGGTGAGCGCGCTTGGTTTTCTTTGGAACTTTGACGTCGTTCGGAGGTCACGTGATCGTGAAAGGACCCTATAAGAGGTGCGAACCGACTGGTAACTGTAGAAGCTGCGAAAGCTGTAGCAATAACAACGGGAGCGATCGACGACAAGGACGCGGTTGTGTTCGATAAACGGGATTCAAGGGACGAGGCCAGGGCTTCTATGTAATTTGACAATTTGATCACATATGCGTAGTCTATACACATGCAAACACATACTTCAATATAATATCCACACAGACAAATGTCTACTGCATACCTATAATATTATATATAATGAGAAAAAAGCTGCAATATTAGACAGCGATCGCCGTGTATGAAAATTGAATCAAACAGAAAGTACATAATATTTGATTATAACGATTTTTTAAAAATCGGATTAAATTTACGAGAAAATTAGCCATAGAAATTTTAGATTTTTGACTGAGTGATAACTGACTCTAGTAGGTTTAATAATCGCTTGTAGAAACGCTGCTTCTGATTAACGCATATTCGTTTTGTACATAATTGGACCAATTTACTTATACTCTTAGAGTCTTATATATAGTTCCATGTGGTGACAGTTTACAACAATAGGCTGGTAATGAGGATTTTTTTTCTCATGATTTCCAAAGTAAGAGTATTAGCCGTTGGGTGAATGTTTTACCTTATGTGTTTCCTTATCAAGGTAACCATTCCTTTGGTCTTGACGCAGAAACCCAAGCTGCTGCTGCTACAACTTTGTGTTCTTAGCTAAGTTCAACTCTCGTTCTCATACAACTTGAACGGGATCGTCAGTCATCCTAACCGGTTTTGCACAATACGTAGCAGAGATACTTGCTATGCTGCTACCTGTTCATTTGGCGGAACCGTTGCAATCAAGAACCCTCGAATCGTTAAGTCTACTACCACTGGCCGCTGCTAGTCCGGTCAATGGCTCAGCTGAGTCGAGCCTCTGATATCCTCGTCATCGTCCTAGTTCTATTAAAAATTCGAGCCGCAGCAAACCACAGTGAGGTCTAGGTACACAGGCAGGAAGGTAACTAGTGTAGTTTCTAGTTTCATCCTGTTTCCCTTGCTGGCGCTGTCTTTCTATTCGGCTAATGCTGCCGGCCAATATTGTCGTTGACGCCGCCAAAGGTCGCATTCGAGGCAATCCAACAGGGCAGGTCGTATGATAAGCGTCGTCTCACACGCATCCCATATTGGAACTCCACCTTCATTGCTTCCAAGGCAGACAGCCTTAGAAAGCAAAAGTGTCTATACTACACTATATGTACAAAGGTGTCCAAGGATGTATATTATGGCAAAGTCCATCTGGCGATGGCATCACCAGACTGCCTAATCAGACAACAGTACACGGACTGCCTCCCCAACGCTTCCGCGCATTCGGATTCTCTACTGAGCAGCGACAGCGGCAGCAGCGCTCGGTGCCCATATAGCATCGTAGCGTCGTCCACTCACTGATAACGCCCGTCCATGGCCAGGGAGTTGTGCACTGTGCGAATGGAACACTGCGAACGGTAGCTAACTTACTTGCATAGTGTGCATGTATAGTAGCTGCTAATGCTGTAGTTAGTGGACATGTGCAACAGGATGGACGTGCCAACAGAGCGGAGACTGAATGCAACCTGGCCATCTTGAAAAGGCCCCAGGAGTGAGAGGTGAGATAGACCAGCGTGGTCTTCGTTCCTTCGTTTGATACGTTGTTTCTATTATTCTAGATACTTGGCTGTTGTACCTTTCCACTAAGACGAGTTGGCGTTCGTCGCTGTTTTCACAGAGGACACTCATCTTTCCGCCTGAGCGAAAAAACTATGAAATAGAGGGACAGGGATTACTTTTTGATAACAACGATAAATAGACGCGTCGAAAGCCATCTTTACATGACAAACACTTGTTGATGACATTAATGAAGCTGATCGGCAAACGATTGAAGACGCGTTTTTATGCAATCAGTATATAAACCACAGCTAGTACTAGTGGTGTTAGTGTCTTCATTTATATTATATTTTAGTGTCTTCTCAACTGAAGCAATACTTAACGGCAATGCTGCACGTAAAACACGAAACACTCATTTTCAGCTAGTGCTTTTTGAGGGCTACGATATGTTTAATGGCCGACGTAAAATTTATTATGACCTCCGGACGTGGCAACAATACAAAAAGTTCTAGCCACGAACGTAGTTCTCTGCCAAGCTTGCTCTAACTGCCAGTACACTGCTTACATAGATAATTCAGCTTTTCTAGGAAACGCCGTCGGACCTTTGGCCTGATAGACTGGAGGCCGTAAGTTTAAATTGTTCGTATATTTCATATAAAGTAGTGGAACTGTGTAAAATAACGGCATAGATATGAGTTTATTTTTTTCAATTGCTTCTGTCATTATATGCGTTGTCAATACTTCATATAAAAATTTTGTCCACTGCACCACATCGCAAGTTGTATGTATACATGCATCTTCAACATATCCACCTATGTCATAGCAGATTCTATTTCTCTCTCAAAGGAAAACCTAGAATCGCTTTTACTTTAAGGTCTCGTACTGCAACGGATCTAGATGTGTTGCAAAAGTGAAACTCTAATAAAATCAAACAAATAAATTTGCTCAAGACCATAAAGTTTCCCGAAAGAGAAAGACGTGAATTTCCTTTCAGCGGTCTCAGATTAGATTGCCATTAAACATGGCGGCATTAATTCAGCTATAACATAGCCTCGAATAGAGGCATGTGGATTATAGATCATCGACTATAATTGGGACTTTTAGTTTCGAACTTATTCTTGTTCGTTCATCAAGTGTCACCATGTTCTTGCCTTAATTCGGTTTCATGAAGCGGCAAACTGCTTTCTGCCGTCAAACCTACTGCATCGCGGCTCATGCGCATTAACCAGTCTATGAACTATAGCAGAGAGGCCACCCCTCAGCGAGGTCTGCAGCGAAAGTACAACTTTTAGGAGAAGATGTGCATTTCCCGCCAGCTTTAACGAATGTGTTTACGTAAACATGGATTCACCTGAACTCAGACACTCCGATTACGAGCGATAGTTTTAGACCATCAGGCTATAAATTTTGAAAGCGGATTGAGTATTAACTGTTTTTTCTGTTTCGCTTACGAGAAGTCGTTGCTGTTGTTGTTGTTGTTGTTTATGAACAGTGTTTCGTCCGTTTATTTTCTTACTTTGTATTTAAACTTGAACTGATCTATGTTTGTCTCTATATTGCGGCTTTTACATTCGTGTAAATACAGCAAGAAGAGTGCTTGACCGGAAGAAGCGAGTTCGACCGCATTTGACGCCGGCGGTGTTGAAGCCGTCGTAAATCGATCTGAAAACTTTAGAAAGAAGGAAGCAAATGAGACTCAACGGGTGCAACGCCCATTCTCAAAAATAGTGAGAGTCGTTAATAGCACTGACCTCGACTCAGTTTAGGCGAGTTTGTTAAAACGGCCCTCGATGTGGCTTTATTTAGGAGATCGATAGCAACGATTTTCGTTGAAGTTTTGATCTAACAAGACCGGATACAAGGGAGCCTTCGCCATATCTGAGACCAAACGGGCAATACTCGATGTCATCTTAGGGAAGTGAAACACGCTTAGTTATGGATCTGTGACGGGAAATCCAAACGACTTAAGTGTGCCTGGTTTAGGGCCGTGTCCTTTAAAGAGCACTAGGCATTTGAAAGCTTCAACAATGTTTCAAGCAATAGAATATACCGAAGCATCATTTCTTTGCATATATATGTGGCATGGTGGAGTTTTACGGTCCAAAGTAGAGCTGACCTTGATTCAGGGAGAAGGACACTATTAGAGGCAAGTACGTCGACCTCGAGAACACGGGCTCATAAACGATTGCGCGGCAACATTTACGAAATAGCAATATCTTTTATATATATATATATATATATATATATCTGAAAGCTAGAGGGTAATAGTAGTCTGAGTACCGCGATGCATCTATAGCGTCCTATGGGGTGTAAATCTTGAGATAATCACAAGCGATCACGTAGAATGATCATCAACTATATAAAATACCTAGCTAAACAAAACCTATGACATGGCTTCATTGCAATGATTTAGTTCGCAATGCATATTATTTACGAACGAGAACAATGTAATGTATTTTCCTTGAAAGTTCAGTAAGTTTGTTACCTTATTACAGTTAACCTATTCTATTTCCCCAAAAGTCCTAATTAATCTGCGCGGTATGGATCCTTACGCCGAAAAAAAGTGGCTCATTCCCAATTTAAGGTTTCCTAAGTAAACCCAAACAAATTTATACTTTACGTAAATATGCAAAACCTTCGTTAGAATATGTTTCCTGATTCAGTATATTTACTAGCTTTTCCCAATGACAGCTTTTCTGTGGACGATTCCACACTATTACGTACACAGTTTCAATAATCTACGGTAGATAGATGGATACACACGACTGACAACAGGTTTCTCTCGGAGCCCGTTTTGTCATCTTTCAGTAATTTGGTTCGTTATTATCATACCCAGCATTTTCTGAGTTGTAGGCCGTATACACACGAACAGTTTATGCTTTTTCCATCGAAGCGTTCCGACACTCCATCTTTTTTTTGCCTTATCGCTGTTATTTGCTCAGATGGCTTTAGTTTTAAGAAGTTCCATTCGTACCTAGTATCACTCGCAACTGTCTGATTACAGTAGACCTGTTTCCCAAATTCAATCTATTACCTTGTCCTTTTGGTCCTGATGGCTTGGCTTGGTGATCCTGTTACTCTGTTATATTCAGTATTATCTATAGTTCTGCTATGGTTACCCTTATACAGTCATCCTAATTTTCCATTTAAATGGCCGAAATTCTCGTTGGACCCCGGTGCATTAATGCCTTATGTATCACCGATCCATATCCAGTGATTCTTTATTTCCTCGTTCAGTTAATCTATTATCTCCTTGTCTAGGTTATCCCATCGCTTCGCTGCGGTTGTTCTATTACCTTACGTAATGTACGGCTGGGACGGTTACCCTGTTGCAGTGATCCTATTAGACTACTACCAGACTGATCATATAATTCTCCTGTCTTGTCGCACTTATCTAATCAATTTATGCTACATAATGCTAGCGAAATGAATTAATGATACATAAGCTGCAGCTTGACTACGGAGCTTTTCCTTCACATTTGCTCCTCTACTATCTTTCTAAAGCCTTGCTAACTCGATTATCCCATTGCAATTACCCAGTTTCAGTAATTCCCTATTCCCTGATTAAGTCCATCTATTATCCTAACCGTAACCTGTGATCGCCCCCGTGTAGTTGCCTATTACTCTCTTGCAATGATTACTTGTACCTGACCTGCCCCTCTTACGCAGTCAATCCGCCACTATAAGACAGTAACCGAGAGTTACTATTACCGGGAAAAAACCGAGCTTGATTTTAAAATTTAAAGTACAAAATCCAACCCAAAATCTTTTAGGCGGCACAGTGTCTTAGATCTCGTCCTGCTAAAGCTTTTTGCCTAGTTACACTCAGCCATGCATAAGCCGCAAGTACAATTCTAACGGACTCCAGAATAACTACAAGAGCATTTTTTGATCCTTTCAGGCCTTTCCTAAAGTAAAAACAATCCAACTCGAGCATACGGTGAGTAGTTAAAGAACCGTTGCATAGGATCACCCTATATGGCAGGGCGTTTTCCATATACTAATATCCTACTTCAGCCTTAAAGAAATAGTTACAACCAAGGGCGGCGGATAAGCTGGGAAACTGCATGAGGTCGCTCATCTGGAACCTGAGGGTCGGCTATGACAATGGCGACCTCATTTACTACCCTACGCCTGTGTTCACTGGCCATAGTCAGTACTAGATCTAAAAGGTGAGCATAAGGAAAACGTAGCATCACGTATGCATATTAGGCACGTCAGACGAAACAGATAAAGTGCAGCATCCTGCGTTTCCCGTATGAGGTCCTTCAAGAGGAGCGTAGAAAAATACTGCAAGGTACATTCTGGACCATGATTAAGGGAATTGTCTATCATATGTTAAGGTCTACGGAGAAGTGGAGTAAAAGAAAAACTTTTTCGAAATTATTGCGCGTAGAAAAAACTTGAATAAGCAAAAAGGAGCAGACTTAATGGAAGACGTCACAAAGGGGTAATCTTCAGGGAATCGGAAGTAATGTTTCAAAATGGTTTCAGGCCTTAGGAGGAGACCTTAACACATCATACAGTGGTTAAGTGTAGGTATTATCACGCTCTAAACAGCCAGAGTAGGATTTAATCTTTTTTTGCGAACAGGTGAGTAGGTTTCACAGGCGCGTTCCACAAAATGCACTATTAAGGGGAATGGCCCCACTTATCCTTGTTATTAATCCATGCCCCTATAAAGGAAAATGTGTCGTGCCTACATTTTACAAGCAGTCCCGCACAGACCATTAACGACGCCTCGCTCCAGATATCGTGCTCGGAACAGATTCGTTAGCTGGCCACTGTTAATCTAGTACTCAGTTAAGTTCATCGTTCATGCTTCAACGTAATGACGCTTCGGGGTTTCTTCGGGAGTTTTGGAACTATGAGGCACATTTTGAAACGTGGTTTCAGTGTGAAGCAACCGAAATTGGTGAGAATGGGTAATGAATTAGCATAGTTTGGAGCTGAGATGCCACATTCGTGATATGCTAGCAGCATCTAGGAGGTTTACTGCTAGATTATCTTTGAGTGCGTATTGTGCGAAGGGCGCTTGAGCCTTCGGTTTGAATCCCCTTCGCGCCCGCTATGACTTTTTATTTCCGCTGATCGATCCTATTGATTGGTCCCTACCATCAGTCATTTTGCTCAGTACGATAAACCAGTTGTGTCATTGTGCGGGCAAATATCCCTGCGATTGCTCAAACAATTTTGATGTCTGCAGTGACATTTATTTAGCATTCTTCGTTCCTGTTGGTATCATTTGTTGTGTCACCTATCGTTTGAGCTCGCAGTAATGCTTATTTTTTGGAGAATATAGATATATACAAATATGTGATCGTTTAAAATAAATGTACTTAGTACACTTATTGCGTTCCAGGCCACCGAGGTCGCGTCGTCTTTAGAAGCAGGAAAGAGACGAGAAAAAAAAACAGACGAGTCAAGCCACGAAGCTATCGTCATTCAAGTGAAATTGAACGTTTGGCGGCGGTGGCGTTGGTCTCGCCACTTTGTTTGGGCCCTCACGGTAGCTAGCACGGTACAGCGGCCCATGGCTGGGGCGGTGTCGGGTTCAATGACCTGCATTGCTCGACATCATCGTTGACATGGTTATCGTCCGCTGTTCGTTGGTCATGTTATGCCATAGCATTGCATGGCCTGATGTTGTGCCAGCCAGTTAGAAAGGACCAACTAACGGCAGCTGACAGCTGGCAGCAGCAGACGAAACACTGACTTAGTTATGAGACAACGATGTCGCTGCCGATGGCGTTCACGAGAAGCGGGCAAGGCACACTAGCCGTCAACATCAACCCAACAGCTGAAGCAGGCCGGTCGTTCACCCCAGCGCCACCTAACAGGCACCGTTACCATCGCGGAGTTCCATGGCCGTGTTTGTACTATCTGTGTGTTTTATAGAGATGAGATGTGTGTTAGCACTAATAATAATAATAACAACAACAACGAAATCTCTTGCCATAACCGCTAATGGTAACGGCGCCAATTTAACAAGGTCATCGTAAGTGACGTCAGCGCGATGCTGCTCCTGCTACCGTTTGTTCTGTTTCTCTACGATAATCATGCCGTAACTATTATTATATTAACTGCTCATTGCTTAGAATCAAGTTGAATGTCTAACAAAGCGAACGTAACGTTACGTACTGAGTACGACACAATTGAAACAATGGCCACGGACTCAAATCACGCTATTGACTTGTACAACAGTCTCGTTACAAACGAGCAAGATTTTTTTTTATCGATAAGTGTCAATGAAACGTACAGTATTTGGCATAATCGCGATCAATAGTAAGGAAAAGCTCATAGGGGATATCGACGAAACGCATTAAAAGCCATCGCCGTTAGCTAATACCGGCTTTGGCCTTCACACAATTAAAATAAACAATTATTTCTTTTGGGAAACACACACACACACGTGGGGAGATGGAACTTTTCTTACAGAAGGAATGTTGTCCAAAATAGGAGAGTTCGAATAAGGATACTTTGATTGGTCTGCTTTGCTTACTATTTACAGCCTAGGATTGGAAATTCTCACTGGTACAGCTGTCCTGCGTTATTGTACAGTTGTATAGTTAACTCTGCCTTTTAGTTAGCTAGAATGTGCAATATGTGGCAATGTTTTCTTCCATCCAATCACAAAATGCACCAGTGTTCGCTATTGTTGCCGTTGTTTATAGCTCACTGTTTATCATTCACTCGTGTACTCAGCCACTAGTCGTGCGTGACCCTGTGTCGTACGTACTTACATACAGAGTACGTAGACGTACAGACGCAGTGAAAAAAAAATATGGTGCATCGAGTAACTAGCCATTTTCTATACCATATAATGCATAACAGATATTAGCTGTAAGGATAAGTATTTTCAATATAGGTCCTGAAAGACAGCTCTTATTTGGAGTATTATCGAAATCATTCAAGATCCTAACACTATCCCTAAATGTAGGACTATTGGTGAATCTCATTTCCAGCTCCAGATTCCGATCTTGTTCGCTGTCGGTCATTGTGACACGCTAACCTAGACAGTAGAACGTCCTTCTCGGCCTCTGAATTGCTATTACCGAAAGCAGGCTGACTCGTTTAACTCAAAATAACGGAGACTCTATTGTAACAACGTTGAGGAAAGTCCTAGAAAATCCACGGTCACCGACATACCGTATCACCATTAACGTAACGCCGTTAACAAAGAAAAGCTAACAATATAGCTGTCAAAAAAGAAGATTGATCGCCTACCGAGAAAGCGTATGTTTTACTATAAAAGACGAAGACCATAGCCCGTTTGCAATTTGCTGGCTGGTCGCTATTTGTGGGCCTTCGAATCAGGAGTCCCCTGTAGCCTCAATCCTGAGATGCATTGCCGATGTGAAACCCTACGTTAAGCCTAGTGTATGTTTTTGATAAATGAAATCCAAATGTGGTTAAACTCATTTCGATTCAAGTTAGATTAGTAATTAAAAATTGTTTTGCTATTTGCTGTGAACAGGGAGCAGCTGCTCGTCTCATTGTCATAACGAGACTTGAGCTGGATGCTACTAAGCCTTCTTAAAGAATTTTCTCATCAAACTTTAAACGTTAATATTAAGGAAGCTTCAAGTGATGACTCCGTTATAGGGACCATGTTAAAAACAAGATTATTTTAACAGTTATTTTTAGGTAGTTAACGTTGACGATCATTCCCCCATCATCTATCCATTTGTTCAGACCGCCTGTTTTTCATCGCGAGGACGGAGCGCAGGCAGACAAGAGGCGGCAATGAATAAGCGATTAGGCATAGCCGACCATTCAAGGCTGAGAAGGTTGGAAGTAGATATTCAACCTTGAAGGCCAATCCAACGGAGCCTTCCACAACCGGCGGAGTCCAAAAGGCGTATCTTTCTGGTCACATGGGCAAGTTGAAAAGGGAAGTGCTGAAGTTTTTCCAACTGCTTCGTAATACAGGGTCGCTCCTAACAAGCCTTGCCGAGAGGCCAACGAGTGCCCAAAACGACCGCAAGTGTCATTGAATCGTTTCGATTTACAGATCCTCGCCGAGAGAGACGACGGCCTCAGGACAATGAAGTGAGCGAACTGATTCCAGACAATGGTTAGACAGAGTAAGGCGCACAGCTCAGAACGGCCCTATTCTTATGCTCACGAAAAACCAGATGAAATTGTTCCGCAGAAGAGTATGATCAATCAATTGAGTACAGCTGATGTTCGACGGTCATGACAAATGATACGTTTATTCTCAAATATTTCTGATTCAGCTGTAACTAGAATTATCAGCGAGTCACTTTCACTCAAAGAATATGCGAAATATAGCAAAAATCGGATCTCCTTAACAGAGCACAAAAGCGGAGCGGACGGCCCGGCCCGGCCGCTAACGATGATATGATAAATACAAGCATAGCTTGCTAGTTTTGTGATAGTTCGAATAATATGGTGGTGACATTATTGATTTCAGCGGGGGTAGGAAAAAAGTCGCTGCTTTTGGAGACGGTAAGGTGTCCACCGTATAGTTCCATATGGCCAAAGTACGGGTCCACAATAGAAGTCTCCTCTAACCCTGTATTGAAGACAGTTAGAATGCGTACGTATTTATACCAGAGTGATGGACAGATTGCTCCAAGCGAAGTTCTAACCATGTAATAAGCGATCTCTGATAGCGACCCAGGTTCTTCTCGAGTTTGACAGGTCGGTCTTTACCGGTCAACCTTTACTTCACGTGAATAGTTGTGAATGACTTTTGCCCGTTCAACCGAATGCATATCGTAAGCCTAGGCCTACTTACTGTATAACAAACTGAAGTAAAAGGAGACTATTTGTGCTGTCTCAGGTAAATGGCGCCTCAAGAATTGTTAGGCAATTAACTCTTCACAGTGGGCCTGCTCCAACGTTAGAGTTGAAATCATGCCGCCCTCTTTCTATTGATCATATCTTGTAACTGCTTGATCTATCTCATTATCTAAAGTAACCCATTCAACGTCCCACATAATTTTCTCGAGCGTGTGCGCTATCGTAATCGAGGCCACGGCGCTTTCGGATTCGAGATACCTACCTATATACTAATACAGTATATCCTTATTTCGTTTACCAGCTTATAGCAACTCCTACATTTATGGGTACATACACATAACGTACAGAGTGTGATTCCTGTACAGTTACATAACCAGTGTTGCTTGTGATGTAATTGGCACTTCCGTAGCTCCCTCTAAGGTCGCTAAGTTAGTGCCGTGCTACTTAGAAGCGGCCTGTTCTTATCGGTCTTCCGTTGCCATCTATTAATTGCTTTTTTGATTGGCATAACTCTGTTTGTCTCCTGGGTGCGTCAGACTTCCACGAGCTTTGTTTGAACCCTCGCGGGTTGTCGGTTCGTGCCCGTAACAATCGTATTAGCTAATATAGCTTTCGTGCCAATCGCTCGCAGTCTACCCACCTCCGGTCCCCGGCGATAACTGTTCAACGCACAAAATCCGGAAGCGCAAGTTCAACGACCTTCCTTCCCACTTTACCCTCTCCTGCCTGGTCGGTCCGCGCGACGTACGACCAGACGGCCACGCCACCGACGCTGCGACTGGCTGTATAAAGTGGACCACTGAGCCAGCGGCGACGGCGGCGTCAGGCAGCATTTGTGCGAAAAGCCGGCTCGCAGCCCAGTGACTTACTTTTGAGGACAATGGTCTACTTTGAGACGATGCGCGCGAAAGACCGCGAGCGCGGACCACTAGCGTCAAAGAAGAAAAGGGCCTGAAAGAATTTATGTAGACACTTCTGATGAACTTCTTGTTTTGGATGCGTGCTGCTAGAAGCGACCGGAAAAACTGCGTTATGCGCTGAGGTGCCAGTACGTACAATGTATTATATAATACATAAGTCCGATAAGGTCATATCGTTTCTGCTCGAAACTCGTAAAGGTCCTATTGCAGTTGATTTTAACATACATATACATACGTACATACCACGCACATACCATGCACAGTATGGCTGCAAGAGTGAATCACAGAGTCAGCAATCTGCTGCACCAATGATAAAGTTAAATAGTTCTCAATAGTGCTAACAGCAATTGCAGTAAGAAGAATGAAACAGTAACAGGAAAGTTCATGCTGGCAACTCTTTCAATACAGAAAAACCCGGCCTGGCCAGTGATTCCTCTACCGGTAGGTTATGACCGATATTAAATGAAGTACACATGGAATTACATGATGTTACTAAGGGAGTCACAGCAACTTTCGGTGTATATAAACGCCGTTCATTATGTGTAAATCGAAAAAAAAAAACAGTTGCGTAGAGTCGTAACTTGATTACTCCGATATTTTTCCCCATGACAATTGAAGCTTCTATCTTCGTATTCACCTGTGGATTCGTTTTTTTCTCATTGGCGAGTCTATATTTGTTAACAATGGTTTGTACTTCCGAATCTTGATAATGATACTAAGTATATCTGGTTTATATAACTCCACCTTACACTAACCAGCACGGAAAAAATGGGAGTCTATATCTACAACAAGCCAAAACATAATTACTACAAAAACAAATTCTAGCTAAGCAGCCATATACATCAATTTGTTTCTAAATGGAACTTGGCTAAACTCTCACTGCAGAAAGAGACAAATCATCCATGTGAAATCTAGCCTTTCCCACTGTCAGCTTTGATCGTGGAAATTTCTTCATTCTACTTTGGAAAGGATATGAAATATATCCGGCAGCTCCTTCTATCTACTTTTATACCCCGGATATTTTTTATGTTCTTCACATCAAGGATATTTATCTACTTATCATTTCCTTTTGAAATCGCCACCTGAGATGTTACCGGGTTACGTGGCGTCTGCTCAGTCCAGATCTCATAGGTTGGCCTGACGTTGCTGTCGCTTTCGTTGTTAAAGAAAGCCAAAGGTGCCTGCTGCGTCTCTGTTACTTACTAACCAGTCAACAAGTCATTTAACAACTGCTTTTAATGTTCCCAACGTATCACGCCTGACTGACTGACTGTCTGCCCGCCCGCTCCATAGAGACTCCACATTTTTCATTGGAGAAATTCGTACATCTAGTTAGTAACCTGTTGCACGCGTATTTAGAGGACGAGGCCATTTGCACATTCATGAACACGCACGCACTTAGTCACACGAAAATATACACGTACAATGTCGACTATAGAGGGGCTCTAAAGGAGCCCCTCTATAGAAAGGAGCCCCTCTATAGTCGTTGTGACCCCCCGTATAGACGTTGACGAAGCGCATACGTACTACCCTCGCATTCGAGTCCATGACTTCTCCGCCCCCCCGCCCTCATCCCTGCTAACGTGCCAAGAAGTCTAAGTGACACAACAGGGGCGTCAGTGTTGTATTGCACTGCCTATCACAGTCGCCTGACAATTCATTGTTGCAGCAACGATGCGTTCAATTAGAAAAATTTGACCTGTTTGGTCTCACAGTTTGTCTCCGCATCGTAAAACATATCATGTACCTGGTCCTCGTGTCCGTTCACCTAAACATCCGAGCTAATAAAAGAGAGCAATTCGGGCCTGATCTTAGTACACCTTCGACAAAATTGGAGAAGTCGTTCTTCTGTGAAATTCAGAGTAGAGTGCGTTGGTTTGCAGCAGTAACGAACGTGCATAGGTAGATGAGCGTCGTTTCGTAAGGTCACCTTCGGGAAAATATTCGGTTGTCAAAAAGCTATTGACAACTATAGCTAGATGGCGTTTAAGATCACGTATCTAAGGTAAGGAGTCGCGTCATTTAAAAACTGAGGTCTGGCAATAGTGGATTTGACGGAAGTTCCACGAAATTCGTTGTACTTTAATTAGTTACACTATATATATATTAAAGGGGAAGGCCGGTAAAAAAAAAACAAAAACTCTATATGGCGAACATGCATTATCGGAAGAAGCGGCATAAACATGTTTTTGTCCTAGAAAAATACTTTTCGTAGTGGTCGCCCAGTTATCGAAAAAACTTGATGAAATTAATGCAAAAGATGAGTAGGACCGACATATGAGTAGCCAGGAAGGACATCGCCAGCAAACAATTTATCTAAGGAAAGCTAGCTATCGGATAGGCTCGATGTTCGGGTGCCACACAAAATGACGTAAACGAATTTACTCGATCGTAATTCTATCTGAAAAATGCAATAGAATGTAGCGAAGATGGATCAAATACGATGAACAATGTTCTTCCCAAAGCTGATACTATGTATTTGATATGATCGAAAAGGAATAGTGCCTAGTGCGTTGCATAGGACGCTTAATTTGGACCTCTTACAACAGACCATCGCAAAAAAAAACCAACCGCAATTAGAGAACAGGAAAAGCATTGTCTCCTCTCATGAAATTCAATGATGAGATGATGGTGGTACCACAAAAATGGCAGAAAATGATCAGCAGAGCTGGCGTATATTTAATTTAATAATAGTTCTCGATGTGTTGGTGCGCGACTCCGAACGTCACTGGTCAGACGAGTAGTAAATGTAATAGTAAGTATATCGCGGGCAAAGAAATTACTTGAAGTTCGTTATAATTCTCTCGATATGAACCTAACTAACTAAAACACCTTTCGGAAGATGAACATCTAGGCATTAGGTATACGAAGATCTTCTTTCTCGAGCATACTTGATTTAGATCTACATCGGTTGAAAAGAGACCGCCCCTTCTTTGTGGTTCATTAAACATCAATGGCATAATTCTGGCAAAGAATGGCATAAGTCAAAATTAACTACTATTCATTCTGCATTCTATTAAGACTCCGCAAGCCGTTAGGCCCGCGATTGCTTCCAAATCGTCTGTTTAACAAATGTACAACGGCGCCTCTATCTTGTATCATTCGCTCCTTTGGTTACAGTGGACCGCAATCGTCACTGTATTCCTGTTTGGTATTCCAGCCGTTCATCTGCCATTGCACTCTGTCTTTTATGGCGCACATATAGCTATTCCTGTTGCTATTATCTGTGGCCTCTTGATGTCACATAGTATGGCAATAAAAGGATTGTAGAGCGCCGCCTGTTGTTTCTGGTGCGGACTCCTCGATGCGGTGTGATGGGGTCAGGATACGAAGAGGAGCAGCGGTAGCGACGCCGCCGCCTCTGTAATCCGCTCACTTCAGCTACCGCCACCGGACCCGTTGTTTTCCAATGGCGGAAAACAACTGACGGCGTCACCGTTCATTGCAGTGACAGGAGGCATTGCCATCAACGGCCACAAGCAGTGAGGGACGGGAACGGCGGGGGGGATAAGACGATGAGACAGTGGGGTCAGTGACCGTTACCGGTTGGTCCATTGGTTGAATCATTGGGCCTTTGTTTCAAGCGAATAGGCGACCGCGGATAGCGCCTCATGTCAACAACATATATACAATGTCGTCAACAAGAACTCATAACATGACATACATACAGAGAATAAAATGGCTTGGATTCGCTTTCTGCGTCCGCCTGCCTACTTCGTCGCCATCTTGCTACTTCCACGCACATCTACACACTGTGTTGAAGTCATAGCGTTTACGGTACACTAGACCATGAACACAAGTCACAGCAAAATATCCATTCAACAATGCGACCTCGGCAAAAGAGAGCTGTTGCTACGGCTTCCATCGTTGCAGCCGCCGCCAATGGTCAAAAGCTACAGCCGAACCCACTGATGCTACTGGAGGACATTAAATGGTTGAGTAACGAACGCTTGGTCCGTTTGGCCACTTCCATTGAATATAGCAACTTCTGCATCGGCTTATTTCGGAAGATGATCTGCCGACCCAATTCTGCAAACGAAAGAGGTCCTATTGGATAAGACCTGCAGCTCGATTGCGGCGTAAATAAAAGGAGTACAGTTAAATACTATGAAGTGTCCGAAATAGGGAAAAAGGGGTATGCTAAAGGTAAACATGTGTCATGGGACTCTCGATGCCTCGATATCTACGGAAGTTAGGTTCTTAAAAAGCCAAATAATTACACCTATCTTTATTTTTTATTAAGGTCATCCGTTTGTGACCAAATCTAAAGAGTCCCACGTTATTCCTATAAAGTATACGATATTTCATTTTTACTTAATTCTGAATTAATATTTAAGCTAGAGTGCGACCGCTGGCTTTTTATTACTGAGTGGTTCATGCGCTGTATATGCAGAACAAGTGGCACACGTCTAAACAAAGGTCACGTAATATTGTGTAGATTTTGACATCCCCGCGGCCTTTTGTCAGCAATGTCGGTTTATCCTTTAAAAGTTGAATGTCGTCCTTCCTTTTCTTAAAAATCTGTCATTTGATCGACGTGTGATTATTCTACCGTGCGTATATATATATATATATATATATATATATATATATATATATGGAGTGCTACAGAATATATGCGCTATTTACCGGGTTTCGAATCTTTTTTCTCTCCAGGACGTAATTAATTGGAGATGATTGGATCAAGATAGATAAACTTCTAAAGTATAGCTGACTTACAACGACAGTGCCGCGTAGACAAATATACAACTCACAATTACTCGGATTTCGTTTCCGATAGGTAAGTTCGAAACAGATAGGACCGTTTGAGAGGTTTAAATACAATGTTCCAGAAGACCAGCTGGCAAAAGTATATTTTTTGTATTAAGTAAATTTATGAGAAAATATCCCAGAAATCTGTAAGACAATGACGTCGTGCACGCAGCGTAAGTCAAATGGTGGTCGTCGCATTTTGAGACATTATAAATGTCTATAATGAACAGTGATATATACTATTAAAAAATTATCTATGTTTTAAGAATAACACGGACCGAAGAAAACATTTTTGCCAACGTTATTTGGAAACGATAAATAGAACGAGAACAGTTGTCGGAAAAGATCGTTTGGCGAGAGAAGCTAAATTCGAATTAAACTAATCGGCATAATTGCACTTACTAGGAAACTATAGATCCATATGTTACTTAGGAACATCACATAAATTCCTATACTACAAAAGCACCTATACTGTAGTCCTGATCTAAGAACACATCTCGTCTTCGGGGTTCGACGAAGAGGTTCGATAGGATGGCCCGTCCGTTCCCCAGATTTGAGGCCAATGGCCTTTTTTTTTTTTTTTAGAAATACCTTATAATTAAATTTACGTCAGAGAGTCGCTGACACTAGATCATTCTAGAACCGTCATTGAGCTAGAACGCACTATTTCACGTAATGAAATGGTCCCTAATGTTTGTGAATCAATAGTCCACCGTCGCCAGCGTTGTTTTCTCTAAAACGATGATAAATTTCAACAAGTGCGGAAGAAAAGAATTCTATATTGTATGTAGATTACTTTGCAATTTCAATATAAATTTTACATTATTATAAAAAACTGAAGCTATAATCATTCTGCTCGTGTGTACATTTTTCTGGGCATTAAGGCGTCTCAATAATAACAAGACGAGTTAAGTTTTCTTACTACAGAGGATGCATGTTTGTCGGCTGGTTTTCTTCTGGAAGCAAGCGTCGGTATGGCCTGTCTGCCTGCCTGCCTGTTCAGCCTCCTAGTCATGGAGAATAGGCAAGAACGCATACAGACGTACACAAGTGAATAGACCAGTCTGTCGGCGGTGGAAGATACATTGTCGGCTTGCATGCCACTTATGCTGATTTTTACCGGCCGCATCAGCAGCAGCGAGTCATCGTATATGTTGATTCTGTGTCTCTCCGTGGGTTTGTACCCGGGATCAACGTCCGCTAGCAAAACAACTCCGGGCGAAGGTCATTCACCCGAGAACGCCAAGGGCCCGCCGTCAGAATCACCCATAGTAGACATAGCGGTCCATCCATTCAGTTTATCGGCGGGCTGTCTGATGGCCCACTGCTGGTTCGTTCGCTGGCTCTCACACTGTCACGATAGGAGACAGCTATTGGCCCCGGGGGCGAGATCGGGGCCCGTGACCCATTTCGAGGTCGCTCCTCCCAAAAATTGTAAGCAGAGATCTAGTAAAGGTTACATTCGTCTTATTGATTGGCTTGTCGGTGTGGTTAACTTGTGGCGCTATACTACAGGTATATTGCGCCGGTCTGACAGGCCGACTAACTTGCCGTGCTGTCCTTTTGGCCTTTCGAAGGGAACGCCAGGCACTTGACATTAACCAAACTCTCTATGTTAGATCAAAGTAGACAGCGGCAGTATATCTTGCCTCGTGCCTATTTTTGAGTCATCGTCGTATTTAGAGGATCACGATCCTTAGGTTCGAAACAATATTTCATGTTAGGTCACAAGCAGGTAAACAGGAACTCGCGTGATTTCGCGCCACCTTGTGCCTTAGTTCAGTCGTTTTAAAAATCTTGCAAGATTTTAATTCTGACCGCTGTCATTAATGTAACAGAGGTACCTATTCCGCAAAAAGTAGTATCAGAAAAAGAGCTTTCATACGGTTATTTTCGAATTCACGTATATTATGAATACACTATAGCGTATTACCAATTTACATACGCCCTTATGGGGCGGCTTTTCATGCAGTCGCTATGCTTCTAGGGCATCAGGTGTGCGACATGATGGTATAGACGCGTTTACCATATACATATATATATATATATAGCGCACATCAAGCAGGCACACAACTTCGGTAGTTGCGCACTGACCCATCTTTAACCTACAGAACGGTGGACCTTCCGGTACCGTTGCATCGGAAATCGCTTTACATACTTTAATATACGCAACATATATACGTGTGGCACACACATATAAAATAGACAGACAGATAAGTGTAATTACGGTTTTGACTGCGTAATGTACAACCAACTAATTTGCATTTGCATGTGCACTTAGTGCAGGTGTGTTCCGTTCACTACTTATCCTCTCCGTGGCAGGCAGGGTCACCCCCTGACGCATGACGGTCCCTCAAGGGTGACCTCAGGCGAGGTTCCTGCTTTGCGTCGGCCATCGTTCTGAATCAGCCGAAAGCAGAAGGTAGCCGTCTGACCTCAGGACGCTCGATTGTTGTTTGTTGCCGTCAGTTGATGAAAGAACCGGGTAAGAAGGACATAGGGAAGGGTCATTGACCCACACCTCCAAATTGCCATGCCAACGGAAGGTTACAGGGGCCTGCTTTTGAGGGATATATAATTGGCAATTTGGCATGCGTGTGAACGTAGATCTGTAGGAAATACTCAATTGTATTAGTGAGAGAAGAAGACCGCTAAGCCTGTTACTACCTTATGAGAATACAGGCAGCAAGATATGAACTGTGTTTCAGTAGGCCTACACAAAGAATGAAGAGCCCTATCTATGGTAAAGCAATAAAAAAAGTCAACAAATCGCGGTCGTCTAATTTGTTTAAGCTCCATTTTATGCACGTAACAGCTAATTTTATAGTTTATTTAGTATTAATTTAGCCCAATGAAAAACTGCATAGGGTTAGATTTTCAGTTAAAAATATATTTTCTACCAATTAAAAGTCACTCAAATATTGCATTATCTTGAATAGGATTTTATGAATACCGCAATGGTTTGCTTTCAGCGTACGTTGATAATGTAGTAATTAAGCGTATTATGAGTAAATGCGGTGATACGTTTGCGCTTACAGTAAAGCACACAGATATTCGACCTTATAAAGGAATCCTTAAAATTCCGAAGACCTAAAAATTCTGACTATTTCTTCAGTCGGAACTTCATCGATTAGCAAAAATTCTACTGTGTGTGTGTGTATATATATATACAATGGCGTGTTCTACATGAAATGGCCTCCATCTAGGCGGCTTTGTGGTTCCTTAGAGCCTCGCTCGCAGTGAGTCGGTCAATCGGTTCCAAATTTTCGAAGTATTTTCGAAATGACACCTGCCTTCTCCGATCCCGCTCTGCGCCGATCGCTTGGCCCTTGTTTCAGTCATTCGCTGGCGCGTTTGCCGCCACAGCCATCATTAGCTCCTTATCGGTTACCGACGTCGCTGTCGCGCGCTAAACAAGCGCACCAATATTGCCACGCTCACCGACTTTAGAGAACATGACAATATAACAAAAAAATAGAACATAAACAACGTGAAGTAGAACAGTAACAACAGGCAGAGCCAGGGGCGTCGACAATAGCAAAGCATATACAATAAACTATGGTAACTACAGTAACCGACTAGCAACGACTAACGGGACGGAGTCTTGACAATGCTAGGCAGATGTAGCATAATAAGGTCATAAGGAAGCAAAGAGAAAAGTGGCACCGGTAAGCGTAATAGGGGTTCTGTCTTGTTGTTGGTGCTTCTTTGGACATCGCGCGCTGCTAAGCATTCAGGTGCCAGCCACAAAACGAATGTGTATGAGGACAAATGGAAAGAAGTACATAAAAGCTCGTCTGTTACTTTTGCGTGTCCGTATATAGTACCCATCTAGTCTAGAATCGGATGACAACATAAACAACAACAAAAACAATAACTGGTACATAAACGACACATAAGCTAGTGCGACAACAGGTCACCGGCTGTCGACTTCTGTCTACCTGCCGTAGACACTACACATATATACACCAACACGGGAAACAGATCGCGGGACGGACGCTGTCAAAGCGGTCGGATGGAAGTCATCGGACCAGGAGCACGCGCGAACCCAACAACCGCATTACATAAAATACAGAGTCGCTGCTAAAAGGTCAACGGCCTGCTCCCCAATAGCCCTCTGCTTCTGCCTCTGGGCCCGTTTTGCTTTGGCGGCCACTGCATCCGCGGCGGCTGTAGTGGTGGCCGTTGTCGTTGTCGTGGCAGCAAACCAGCTATTGGCGGTATACGCGCACTCCAACAATTAAGACCAGAACGTGTGCCCGCGCTCACTATTTAGAGCTGTAGTCACCGTTCTTATTCTTCACGGTTCCCCCGATTCATTCAATCATCAGCTCGTCGTCGTCGTCGTCGTCGTCCGTCGTCGTCCGTCGTCGTCGTCGTCGTCGTCGTCGTCGTCGTCGTCCGTCGTCGTCCGTCGTCGTCCGTCGTCGTCGTCGTCGTCCGTCGTCGTCCGTCGTCGTCGTCGTCCGTCGTCCGTCGTCCGTCGTCGTCGTCGTCGTCCGTCGTCGTCGTCGTCGTCGTCGTCGTCCGTCGTCGTCGTCCGTCGTCGTCGTCCGTCGTCGTCGTCGTCGTCGTCACCTCAACCCGTGCGTTAGTTGGATAGATACGTCCACGGACTGTATTGGCTACCCTTCGACGGACTAGCGTCGAGTGAATTGTTGAAGTCGTCCGAAAAGTTGTTCATGCAGAAAAATGGCAAAAAAAAAAAGACTAAAGAGGAAAAGCGCCAAGGGAGGAAACGTTGAAAAATCCGTAGCAGTGCTCGTTCGACAAACAGAAACAAATTCAAGATGGCGCGCCTGCATCAGGAGCAAGTAGTATTTTGGCGGAAAATTCCTGCTTTAGCTAAAGCCATCAGGAGTTTGAGAAGCTGGAACCGCACGAACCAGAAATTCCAGCTAAGGCACCAACTGGCAAGTAGTTCGGTGGGAGCGCTGCTCACTGCAGTGGAGCGTTTGGCTGCAGATGCGGCTGCTGCTGTTGCTGTTATTGCGTCTGTCCTCGTTAGAAGAAGCAGAATGGGAACAAATTTTGACCGATTTCTCGAAAGAAAAAAAGCAAGGGAATAAGAATAATATTGTAATTTGTTAAAACCCGCATGCGGCAACAACAACGGCACAAAACACCACCGATAGAATAACCGATTAATAGGTCATTGAGCTATATCTGGCTGTGGATATCGCTATGTGAAGTTACCTTTGGCAAACTTAAGCGTACCTAACATTGACGCAATCTAGACTGCTGTACTCGTTTCATTATACTAAATTCATCTTTTCTTGATTTCGAAATCAAATATCTAATTAGCCAATGGAACAGGGCGTTTCTCCTATGCCAACTTGATCTATTTAACCGCGCTGTTCATCTCAAGTAAATTTACAAGCTCACATGTCTGTCAACATTTTATGGGCATTTAGTAAAGTCAATCACTCTATGTTCCCGAATAAGGTTGCCTGAGGTGGATGGCCTGTTTTCCAGCCGCAATAACGGCCAATTCTGGAGATGTTTCTACGTCTGCACAGCTGTACTTCCAAGACGGTATAGTCGTAGCATTGGTCCTCTACAGATTCTACACGCGGTGAAATCCTGCCATCGAATGGGCAAACTGCCACTTCAGGAATAAGCCAATATGTAGCAACTACACCAGATTGGTTCGACGGCCACCGTCACAGTTGCTGCTAATTACGTTACTGTCTAAAGGCACTCATCTAGCTACGTAAGGGTGTCTACCGGATCAAGTCAAGGTTACCAGCTCTCAGCGAAACACTTATATGTATGGTTATATAGTAGATAGCTCTATAAAGAGGTATCAAAAACGAACTATCGGCAGCTATGGCGACCATAAGCCCAACACAAAGAACCGTATGGAAAGCCACTCCGGCGTAGCTTGAGATAGTGCAGGTCGATTCACCACCGAATCGAGGCCGGCAAATGCTACTCGTCGAGTAGTCGATGGGACAGAACGAGACGAAGCCGGCATTGCCGCCTTCGTGGCTCGGGGACGCTCTCGTTTCGTTGGTCTCTTAACACAGCTCGTGTGGTTTGTAAATACCGAAACGCCTGTGCGTGTTTAGGTATAATTCAATATATAACCTATTAATTAAAACTCTGCTGCAAGAAAGAACAGTGAAGGGCCGAACAGGAACGAGGTCAGCTTGTTGTTGATACTAGTACGACTTCCACCAAGCGCAGTTAAATGCTGTTGTCCCAGCAGTTTTTCGATCTACTGCTCTATCTATCTACAATTGTGTATCCCTTGCTTCCACACGAATGAGTCTCGATCATAGACGCGCGAGTCGAGCGACCGACTATATCTCGTAAAGAGGGGAAAAGCGACAATTCATTTTGCCGCCACTATTTACAACAGCCGCAAACGTCATAATGGTGGCATTTGGGTTAACACCATGCTCCTTAGCAAAGGCCATTCAACCCGAACAAGATCTCGGGACCTCTGTATCGAAAAAAAACTAACCTAAAATTACCTAATCGGGAACTGATCTTACATCATTAGAGTGTCATTTATGTTACCATCATATTGGCCACTATAAGCCGTATAGAACTGTTGCCTTTCGTCGACAAAAACCAGGAAGTAATAATTATGTAACGAAACCAATTTGATTGGGTAACTCTTCTAGTGTGCCTAATGACTGAGGCCGTTCTTATAAGTCGTTCCTTCATCATGTCCTGCGTGTGCGAGGCAATTGTGTTTTTCGACTATATACTGCACTGGCCTATTTCACCGCTCTATCTAAGGTGTAAATACGCACAGTTGACAAAACGTCGATATTACTGATTTGTTGCGTAGGAATTGCGTAAGAGTGACACGAACGGCCTTATTTTTTGCAGTAAATAAAAATGCTGGTAATTGATACTAAACGACGTTAGTCACCAGCTGTAGGCTGCACAATTTGCACCGGGATATAATATTTGTTTCTATATTTTCGTGATAGAAAACTATTAAAGCCATGTAGCTTACGGACTGCATTGACCTCTGACCGCCATGTAGCAAAACTGAAATAATAGAAACGACCGATTTATTTCCGTATCATTACGGTGGTTATTCTGTGCGTCGTTTTTGGACGCGAGAGGGATGATGGTGCTACTCCATACCAGATAGGACAAACAGCCTTAACATATGTACTTCCTCTTTATGTAACTTATTCGACTGAAAGAAAGGTCCTCTCGCACTTTTCAAGGTGCTCCATGTAAGCTTACCTAAGATATTTTAGCACGCTTAAAAATGGCATTGATTAGAAAAAGGACGACAGCTATCCGCTTTTTTAATTGTTCTATCTCAGACAAGTTTTGTCCTAAACTCGCGATCCATGACCCTGTAAAAATACATTAACTACTTGCTTTTTCTCTCCCCATTGAAATCTAATATATTTCGGGTTTTCACTACCATAGAAAATACTCGGCGTAAAATTACCTAAACTACCTAGAAATTTTATCTTTTAGGATAAAACAGGTCCCAGTCGGTTGTAAAACGAGGGGATTATTCAAAGCCGGTACGTGTAGCAAAGAATCAACGACTGACTCATTGCGATTGCTCGGAAAAAAAAAGCCTTAGATAGAAATATTAAGCAATTGTCAAATTCGTTTGTTGTAAAATCGTAATCATTCGATACTATTTAAAGGGAAAATAATAAATGATCAAAATATCATGCAGACGTCCTCGCACAGATCAGTTTCCTTCGTATGCCACAGCATACGAAGTTGCGAGTCAGGCAACCTTTGGTTGAACGGCGCGCATTTCAAGCTATTGTATAATCCCCAATTTAATGGAAAAGGTTGATGATCTCGTATCGGAAGGAAAACTAAATACAAACAAAGTGCGTATGAAGGAAGGCTTCTGTATGAAGGAAATAAATGGCTTTAGTTATGTTTTTTATTCACAACAGCGTCTCTAACATTATAGATTTGACTTCTATTTCAGTACAGAGATTATGAATGCGAACGGCTTCAGATAACGTTTATGTTATAGCAGCGATTCAAAATATCGTCTAAATCTGCCAAGATGTTGGCCTTGAGATTGTTCTTACTCTATTGTATCATTAAAACATCATTTCGAACATACCTTCGGTGCATACAAGCCTGGAAAAGCTTTGTGTCCCTAATATTGTTGAAAATTTCGGCCGAAACCTATGAGTACAGTGGCACGCCATAGACCCCATACGCCCTCTTTGCTTAAAACTTGAGGACTTGCTCCACATCGAACTGTGATTGAATTATATCATTTATATTTATCAGAATTAGAAAACTTTACGCCGAACGTATCTATCTAATATGCCTTTGTCTTTAGGTGGGTGTTCAATGTTTCCACGGTAGCAGTCACCTACTGGGCTCATAATGTAGAATGTAATAGAGTCCAATGTAACGAAATGCTGGCAAAGTGCTCTACGATCGCAAGCACTTTCCTACTGCTACCTGTCCTTTGCGGAGGGCTGGGGGAACGATACGTTCAGCGTTCTGTCAGTTGTGATGACCGCGCGGTGGTTGAGGCCAGCATTGGCCGCCTGAAGGCACTAACACTCGCCTTCCCAGCTTGGTCCCTCTCGCGTGGAGCGCAGCTGGTACCGGGTTCAACGACCGACACAGTTTTATTTCTTTCCAAAACAGACCATCACCCCAGTAGCGGCTCTACAACAACAACATCAAGAGGGCCCATTTGCGCGCACACGCTCTCCTTATGAAGTAGCACATACACACACGCACAATAACAAAACTATGCAACTCAGCCAGCCAGTCAGTCAGAAATAGAGCGCCGGCCAGGCAGGCAAGGAGACGCCCGTTACGTCATTTACCGGCAGCAGCCAATACGGGCAGGAGGGAGAAGGACACCTGAAGAAGACGGCATTAAATTGATTTAGCTATGCGGCGCACGCGATTCGCAAGACACGACTAAGCAACAAACGGCTCCTGGTTTTTTTTCAAGCTCGTTCACAGTTTCGTGCTCAGCAGTTCGCAGGGGCTCGAACCCCACCGCTCGCCCTCATCTATCTTTAGCACTCAACTCTTTTCCTAGTTTCTTTTTTTGTCAGTTAACACAAATACCCATATTCATTTAGACGCCACTGCTAATTTTACTATTAATATGCTTCCGTGGCTCAGTGCTTCTGTAGAACCGGCGTGTCTGCGTCTGAACGCAGCGTCGGGCAGTGGCTGATTACACCGATGCTCCGTGCTGTGATAAAAAAAAAAGGGATCTGAACCGTTAGTACTCCAATTGCAGCGGCAGGATCCCTGCTCACTACGTTGTTGCTTACGATGCCGACAACGACACATGACAAGAGCAACTGCCGCTTCGCAAGGCCGGCCATTGACCCTCTCGTCGAGGTAAACGACCGCATGGTTTGGCTTAACGTTTGCGTTCGATGGGATGTCCGTCCCGTTTCGTCCGTCCCGGATTCGCGCAGTGATGCTATTCCGTCCCTGAAGCAAAAAAAAACTATCGACGAAGTCGAATAACTACTTACCGGTTAAAGAGTGGAATCACCACGATTACAACGGGACGGTGACAGAGACGATCGCCGATAACGTGGGATGACGGGATCAGAAGTATTAGCTGTACAGCATAATTATTTGTACACACGTTTTTACATAGAACCTGAAACCGGGAATCAAAGTACGAGGGGACATATGTACATCATGCGAAAGGGGAAAAAGTCGGGTCGAGCGGGGTGGACGATAATGGAAAGGAACATTTCTGTGGTGGTGATGGAAGTGGGCGACTTTAAGTAATTTAATCATTTACGAATTATCATCATTCGCTTCTCTTCCATCAGTGGCATCGACCTAGGAAATACAATTGACATTCATTGGTCACACTAAACTACCTCATCAGCAGGCGAGTGTCACTTCACTTCGAAGCAGTTCTCGCGAAAAAAATTACCAAAGAGATGCCGATGTAAGTTGAGAATTTACCTTTTGCGGCACCTATTGGACACGTAATAGGCCAAAAGCACGCCAATCAATCCATAAAATTGTTACCCCATCATAATGAAGACATTTTTATGTCGCGTCGCTGCCATTCATATATAGATCAGTCTCATCTATTTTTGCAATACCGCACATAACAGGTCGGTCTATCTACTGTTTGTTTTCTCTTGCCATTTTCCATAAAAGCGCCTTTATAGGCCGTGACATATACGAACAGTGAACTATTCCATGAAAATATTACTTTATCTTTAAAAAAAATAAGCAAGTTCTCAATTAAATCCTAGTTATCATTCAAGTTCATTTTTTCGTACTACTCGGATTTTTCATTTTACTTCAAGTTCCTCAAATCACAAATAAACAGATCTTTTTAACTTACTAAATTATATGACATCGATGTTCTAGCAAATACACGAACATTAATCTACCTTTATATTGTTATATTTTTTTTTTTTTTTTTAAGAAACCCAAGACAAGAGCGCCTAACACTCTGTCAGTCTCGACAATAAGAAAGCTTCGCGTGTAATTATAAAGGAGGAATGCTTATGGGTCGTCTTTTATGACCTTGTGGTGACATATATATAGAAACGAAGATAACTATAATTGTTAGACGATCAATTTATGCCGAAGCACGTACTATTTCTAACTTCATTCAAGAACTGCGAGGTGTAATTATCTGGTAGTTCCTTGTAGGTACATTCTAGTTGTTATATTATTTAGGTTTGGTCTAAAACGGTAGTGGTTTGAAGTAGTTCAAAAGAGAACATTGAGCCATTACTAAAAACACCTAGTCCAACGATTGTTTTACGGAATTAAAAAATAAGTAAATGTGCCTAGAAACGCTTCTCGTTCGTGAGCGCTCACAGATCTAGGGATCAATATGAAGTATTCTGTTTCGATTCGATTATTCCTCCATGTGTGAAGGGCGAAACCAATCATATATAGCTTACAAGATTTGTTGAAGAAAAACCTTCGGTAAGATGAGGTTTTCTACAGGCAGCGCACTATGCGTAAATGATAAACCGTGTCTTTATCACGAGGTGCAGCCGTACATGACGGTCAGTCACTACAGTACCCCAATGCGTTATAGCGGCGTATCACCACATTGTGGCCTAGTAAGCATTACAGTTGGCTATAATAACATTGCGGTAACAGCGACGGCGACGTCGAAGACTATCGCTGTTGTTGTTCCTGGGTGAACGTCTATGGCATTATCATCATCATGCTTGTAATAGTAGCGCTGTTAAGGCCTGACTTCTATCGGCCTGCCTTAGCCCACTTGGCCGTCGTAGGGTGAATGACCGACACACATTTCAAGCAGCTCACATCAGATTTTCTCGACGGTTTGCGCAACGGCAATAGCTCTCTTTTCCACGTTAAGAGGCGCGCTTGTTCGCTCGCTCGCTTATCGGATCGAAGGCCATCGCAAGGCCGCTCAATGAACCCGCCCGGCATGTCGCTATGGCTGCAGACAACACATCGTGTAGAGAAATGAACGATTGGCGGCCGACCTAGTCAGCTAGTCAGCTAGCCAGCCAGCCAGCCTATCCAGCAGCGGTCTAGCAGCAGCAGCGCTGCTGAGACTCGAAGACTCTGATGCTGATGGAGCCGCAACGACGGCAGTATTAGCAGCAGCCGTCGTCACGGTGCACGCAAGCGTCAGCTCACAACGGCCAAAAGAGAACTTCTAATATTCAGCAAAATCGTTACATCGTCAATACGTTATCTCCTACTTGTAGAATATGATGCGGCTGTTTCAACTAACCAGTGTGCGAGCGTGGTTACCACTGTAGGGGCAACAACATTTACGATGGTACGCTGTCGCCATCATGACGTCGTTTGGACGTGAGAGCACGGAGGCGGCAAGCAGAAATGGCACAATCTTTAAGTTTAATTTGCTAAGAGAAAACAAATAGCCGTATAGTGAAGCTGACTCGCGTATAGACAGGCAGAAGAGGGAACACCTATGAACAAGCTCGGCCTCCATATTGGTCTGCTTCTATATGGAAGTACATGCCCAGTTGACAACAATAATTAGAATATTGCAAAGTGCAGTAACTAGCCGCATAAAATTTGTAAGGGAAAGGGGTTAATGAAAATAATAGCGTATGGGAGCAGAATCCGGCCACTAACTTAAATGCAGCTAGTCAGAATATTATAAACCGGCCTAATTTCTATACAGCAAAAGCAGTATCAAATATGTTATTCCGTTATTTAATTTAACCAACGAAACAGACACTGCGATTTACTCTATTTCAGCAACCAACTCGCGGCAAAAAAAACTAAATAACCAGCTTCACGTATTATCCAAATATATCAGATATACTGGTCGCACTTCTTTCCACTGTCAACTTATTCATCATGATATCTTGAAGTAAGTATATAGAACTAGAGATTTTCGGTTGCTAGAAAAAGAACGGCCTTTTAATTGAAAGGCCTTCTCCTGGCTCAACAATAGGCTAGCAGTTAAGCTATAATTAAGAGACACGAAATGCCTCTTAATTATAAAACAGCTACATCTACGTGCGCACCACATTAGGCTCTAGTATTCGATGAACTTGGGTACATACACGCATGCGTGCACGCACGCGCTGCTCCTACATTTTCACGTAGTCGAATGTGCTACTCTTTCACCCAACGGTATAATAGATTTTCGTCGATTTTCAAAAAACTATAATAACTATTATAGTAGCCACTATTATAGCAGCACGTAATATTTTTAAAATACCGCACTGTGTATTTATTGTACAACATTTTATAGAGGTTATATTTTAAATCTTCGACATATCGACGTAGCCACGCGGTAAATTCAAATTCACAAAACAGTTTACGATTGTTAGCTTTGTAGTCTACTAGCGTTAGTCTCCTATTGATCTATATTTAATATGGTAACGGCAGCATCTACAGTGGCAATAAAAGGAAACGGCCAAAGAAAGGCCGCTAGACGAGCCTGCTTGTCAAACGGTTTGCTATACGAACAACAGCGACACCTGGCTATCTGTCAGTGCCTACTATTCTAGCACGTAAAACTAACGTTTAGTGCCACCGACCAAACTGTTCATCATCATTCTGAGCCTCTTCTGATACATTGGTCTAAACATATGGGCGATTTTAGAGAATAAGCGAGAAAAAAAAAGGTTTAATTATGATTTGTCACCGTTCTTAAGATAGATAGTCATCGGATAGTCGCCGACGATGGTGTCGTAGTGTTATCTCATCAGCATTTCTGGTCTGTCACCCAAGGCGCGGCTGTGGCCGGACGCGAATGTTTCGCGCTGATGTCATTCGTAAACACATACACATGCATACATCCTCATACACACACACTGATGTACGACGATCACAATGCAACGCGTGCTTCTTTGTGGGTCTGTATGTGTGTTTACGAGAGGGAGAGAACTAAGAGGTCAATAATATAGCGAGAGCGCTGTCATCTGAAGCCGCTAATCGGACCTTATGTTACAGTACTAATATCTATGTAGTAGCTTTGTATGTGTATTATTATGTAGTTGAATGTGGCAGACTTGCAGCATCGGTGACATCGCCGATTGCCTCAGTGATAACGCTCGACCAAATGCTGCAGCTTTGCGTCGCGGTCCTCATCCGCCATTCATGTAGCCACCTCTGTTACTGGACAGATAGACGCGCACCGTCACACGGAACCCAACCAACGATCGACAGAAGCAGCAAATATTCACAGCTGCAGCATCCGCCGCAAAGAATGCAAAATGAACAACGTTGCAGTTGTTGTCATTTTTCTCTGGTCAGAGCGCGCCGGCGCTCGGCGGTGCGCGCGCGATTTGAACCATGACTGAAGGCCCTACGACAGCGCTTTTGGGGGTCAACGACCGAAGTCCGGCACGCAATGGTACCTTGTCGCCCTATATGGCTATACGCTACTTATGCAATGTGCTGGTGTTACCACGGTGCTGTCCGCGAGAAAAGCTTGGTAGAAGAAGGGACCGACGACGACGACGACGACAACAAAGAGATGGGGACCTACGCTTTTCCACGTGTTGTTGTTACTGCTATATATGCCGCCAGCGACGGGTCTATCATAGAGGTCCGTGTATCTGCTATAATAATCAATGGTAAGTACTGCATCAAGAATGAAGGCGGCGGCGGCGGCACTTAAAAATGCGCAGTTGAAGTGTTTGAACACATTCGAAAGTTAAACGAAAATGTAGAGCGTTTCATATTTTCCCGCCTGTTGTTATTTCTGAGATCAGATCTGCCCATGTACCAGTGGTACCTCGGCACAGGATCGTTCATTCCACTGTGGTTTGTACTTACCATGTGCGAATGATAAACATTTTAGTTAATATGTTGCATTGGCAATGGCTTGGCCGCAGCATTCGTCACCAAATCTGTGGGGTTGGAATAGTCTTCCTGACGCTCTGATCGACTTGACTATACAACTGTATGGTATGGGGTCGATGACCTCATCGTCGACCCAGTGCTTACAGATAGCTTCTATAATGCGGATGTTGTTGGCAAGATGTCGGTCGGAAAAGGACAAGGTAGGCAGAAATAATATGGTTGGACAAAGTAAGGGCTGCTATGTTCGTTCCTGTTAGGATAAAAAGGTTGACGGTTTTAGGCCAATGGCAGTAGTCTTTATATTAAAATTTTTTCCTGACGCTTACCGAACGCTAGGTATAAGCTCATTAATACAATGCGAGGAATGCCTTTAGCGTTAATGCCTAGGTTTGCTGGCTCGTTCGTTCGTTCCTTAAACGTATTTCTTGAATCAACTTATGGTAAGCCTTATCATTTAGTAGAACCTACAGGATCACCCTAACTTGAAACTGTTCTAATTCCCGCCCAAATGTAATAGGTCACTGTTACTTCCGATCTATTACCGACGTGGATATCGTAGCTACACGTAGTTACGTCACTTCTCTGTCTTCCTCCCTCTGTGTGTGTATGTGTTGTAAACCGCACGTAGACGAAGAAGGAGTTACCGAAGTGGTACACGGGGGGGGGGGGGGGCAAGAGAAGCGCTTGTTTACGGCTGAGGTCACACAACGAGCACACACGAATCTCTCATGGTGTAGAGACCCCCGAAAAGGCGGAAGTATGTAGAGTAAGCGGTTGTCAACTAAAACTCTATGGGGAATCGAAAGCACAGGATTTTGTGGCACGAACGATGTGGTCGATAGAGCCTTCGTAGCGAGGACCTATATTTGCAGGCACTTATCGCAACGGGGACACATCGGAGCAAGCGTCGTTATTATCATTGCGTCATTTCCACTGACTCCCCGCTAGATTATAGGACATCCTGGTCAGCGCAGATATGATATATTTATACAACGTCCATGTCTATGCCAGCTATAAATGCCATATGGGCCAACATTTGTGTTTGCTTTGGTTTGTATAGGTTTGTTGGCAGCACGCAAACTTCTACATACGCTAAAAATTATTTAGTCCGCTAGCAAATTAAATGCCTCCTCCCAAACAAACACTTGAACTTTTTAAGGAGGTCAAGGGCTATATGCGGACCGGACTTTACGGCTAAGTTATTCTTCTGGCACTGCGAGTCTCTTGCCCACTGAAGTCTCTACCCAGTGTCCGTGAACTTTGGTTTACAACGAATTCTAGTACTATGTTAAAACAAAGCTTGTAGAGATGGCTAATAAACTTGTATATTTATTAGTCCTTTTATATAGCTCTTTTAAGTAGCGTTTTAATTTTGTTATATATTGTTCAAGTTACGAACTTTTGTCATAGGACAACGTCCTTTCAACGCGACGCCATTGTCATCGCGTGTAGTTGTTAAGAATAGGTCCGAAATGGAGGATGGTCCAACAAAAATAGTCCAATGATAACCACCTCTATTATAAATTAACATTGATACATGTGCTATTCTAATGTGAAAAGCGTTCTAGGGCCTGATTTTCGGTTGCCCGTGTAAACAGAGTCTAGCCGTGCATTATTGCTTTATACATATTTAACGTAGATAATAATCTATTTCGAACCGGAATAACCTTGTCTTCAAATGAAAAATTACAGACGCGTTACATGTAACGATGCATCACTACGCTAAATCATAGTTCATTATTCGATGAAGAAAATTCGCTTGAAGACCATAAGATTTCGGGGGTAACAATGTTTTCCTAAGAAATACTTGTTTTCAACAAACGTAAGTCATCATATATCCCTTAGAGGTTTATATTTAGTTTTTTTTGAAGATTTTAGTCTATTCATTGTACGTTTTTCCACAGTAGAAGTGTGTTACGATATTATTGAGTAGGTAGGTTGCGGTAGCGGTGGCTGGCACTGGCCGCAGTTGCCGGGATGCGCGTTAGCTACTGACCCAGCCTCTCAGCCCATTAGTTCGTATGGTCTCTGCCCTTGCAGATTAATAATTCTTATGATCGTCAGAGAAGAGACCCACAGTTAGCTCTCAATAGGTCGACGGCAACACTTAACTCAATGCCCTATTCAACTATATAGATGATACACCACGATTTATTATGTCAGCTATAAATAAATAATGATACTAACGCGTCAACCTCATTGCAGCGTGAAGTGCTGAATACTACTCACAGCCCAGAGCGAGAAAATGAACCGTTCGCTCGCTAATGAAGTGTTTACTCGTCCAATTGTGACAACGGACAAATGGACATTGATGAGTACTTCTGATACGCTTCAGGTTGACTGGCGGATAGACAATCGCTCATGGGAGTGTCAGAGGTACAAGAGATAATATGTACTCTAACAATAAACACTCAGCTATGGCTGTTAGTTCGTCATACACACAGGCCGTGTCATGGACCTACGGCTGCTTGGGCTTCAGACTCACATCCTCGAGGTCCTGGGTTCAGTCCCCAATGAGAGGCCAAATAACTTCATTAAAATATTTGAAGTATTAGGGCCAGAACAGCGAGTAGTTACGATTGATCAGTGCGTAAACATCAGTGGCTGTTGCTACTGAGGCTGAAAGATATCATTTACGCTTTGCATTGGATAGGGAACCTTGGAACCCCATTTTTTTTTATTTCAGATTTTCTACCGCGAGCACCAGCAAGAGACCTGAGACAAATACGCAGATCTGCTTTATCCCAACATTTACGTCACAATTTTTTTCCATGCCCATGTTCAGACCTTCCACGTAGAAAATCTGAGAGTACTTGTGTGCTTTCTTAGCTCACGATAGGTTTATACAGTTGATATTAATTCGCTGCTAACATCCATTGTAAATAATACCAGTACACAGTACGTGGTTTTTATTTTTGTACGGTTATACGAACGAGACTTCACAGGACAGCCTTTTATTTATATGCTTGAGTTATTGCATTCTTTCTGGATAACAATAGACATTATTGCGTTTTCTATCGCAACGCGTGCATAACTGGTCTTGTTACTATTTTATATATAATGTTATTCAGTATACAATATGGGTTGTGGATCTTCTTCTAACTCGAAAAAGCATCGGCTCATTATTGCCAGCGTCAACGTAGATCACATTAGGATGATCGGCATGGGCCACTTCTTGCTACTTCCTTCGACCCATCTTCTATGATACAGCCGTATTCTTCCGTTATAATCTGTTGTTCTCTGGGGCGGTGGCGGTGGCTGCTGCCGCCGAATGGACGAGTGCGAGCTGACAGACCCATGATGACGATGAACATAAGTAAGCGACAGCCAGTGCGCGACCTCAAACGAGGCCGCCCGCAGTCGTCGATGCAATCGTCAAAGGAGAGAGAGATAGATAGAGAGAGAGGGAGGGAGGGAGGGAGGGAGGGATAGAGAGGATGGGGTCAATAAACTTTTGAGCCGCCGTGGCCAGGAGCACGGCGTTTGCCACCGCCATCGCTGTCGCGGCAACAACAGCCAGTAATCACTATGACCATTATCACTAGACTATGGCTATTCTAGCATCGTTGCAGTGCAGCAGCGCCCCAGTATGAGGGTAAAATCAGCCGTAGCACGAGATAATTCTGGAAGCAGAATATATGCTACCTATGCGCTAAGTATATGCTCACTGTAGGTCGAGAGTGCATAAAAACAAGAGCAATAACCTCGCCGTGTCCGGCTACAGGCGAGAAAGGTTTTCCGTCCTCCGCCCTAAAAGCGGTGGCAAAGACAAGGAAAGCTTCTACGACTGCAATCTAGGCAGCTCGGCAATTCGGCTACAATCGAAACATCATTTAGAAGGGATCATCCCTCCTTTTACTTAGTTTGACCTTTTACGTTCTGGAGCTTCTTTGTTCGCATTCCATTGGGTCTGCGGGCGTTTGGGCCGTACAACAATGACCTTAGGCCACATAAATTGGGGTCGAGAAGGTCGGTTTGTCTTACATGAACTATTTTCGGGTCGAATATTTACCTTTGTTAAGTCTTAATAAACTTAACGTGCGTTCTTTGTTGAAAAGGACAAATCCGGACTAGAGTTGCTGTAGGGATTCTTCGCGCAGGCCACCATTCGCCAGTTTATATACAGATTATATATACAGTGATGTTTTTTTGCTTAGAATCGCTTCATGAAGGACATTTCCGCTAGATGTCGGCAACGATAACAGAAACAAATCCATCAGCATTATTTTTTCAAGTGAACATATTAAAAAAGTTAGTTCTCTCTCTCTCTCTCTCTCTCTCTCTGTCTCTCTCTCTGTTATACTGAATGTTTGAAGAGTGACGACGCCGCCAACAGGTTCAAGACTAGCATTATATGGCAGAATATTGTTGTTTCTCACAGAAAATTTGTTGGCACAGCATCGGCCAAGGAACGAGCCTTTACTTAACAGCTTTACAGCAGCTCTATTATCGTTTTTTCTGGTAATAAATGGTAACGGCTGGAACGCTACTTTTTTAGAACACGATTTGCCAATTTCTAAAGATCAACCCTAAACAACGGGCCAGCAGGGCTTCACGTTGCGAACAAACTATAATTCTGCAATAGGCCCATTTTGTTTACCGTCTCGATCAAAAGGTGCCCTACAGCACATACTGCTCTATACATACTTTCGTTATATATGTACATTGTCGAAAGCATTAAATAGGGCAGGAGAAGGTCTGATTAGACTCCGAACGATTAAAGATAGATACTGAAATATGTTTTCGAATGATTTAGCATCGAATGATGATGAAGCAGTAAAAGGCATGATTGACTGGCAAAAAATTACCTCTCGAGTAACTAATTTCTTAACAAAACAATATTAGAAATGTGGTATTTTGAATTAGTAATGAATAGGTAAACTCGTTAGATGTATCTGTCTGGGATTAATTAGCTGGAGTGGCTCAATGTGAGTGGCGCATCAGTTTCTTCCGAAAGCATGTATTTATCCCAGACTCTTGGAAATTACGAGTACTATGTTATTTACTTACATTATAAGTAATGTGAACTCGAAAATCTCAAAGCAAACAAAGCTAAATAAATCTAGCAAGCTCAAGTCGCAAATCCTTTTTCTCGGGTATTGATGTCTGAATATCAGACGTCTGCGCAAACTGCTGAGTATCGCCATAATGCACTTCAGCTGTCTGATGCGTCGCGGAGACAGACAAGTCTGCGTACTTAGATGTGTCAGTCTCGTGCGAACAGGCCATTTTATTGTAGCTCTACGTAGATGTTCGCACGGACCTATTGCCGCGAAGACGTTATTTGACAGAAGTGCTCGCTTTGTTTTCCATCATCGCTATCCCAAACACGCTATCAGGACGACGGTTCGGGACGCTATATATATATATATATATATATATATATATATATATAAGCGGTACTACCTCAACGATCGAGCTCGATGTGAGTAGGAGAACGAATTGCTCCTATAAGCCGATCATAGTGAAGCAATCAACTAGCGGTTTATTTTAACGTCCGGGAAGACACCTGAAGTGGCAATCAACCTTAGTTACAGTAAGAACCTTTCTTTTAATTTTTGCTCATTTCTCGGAATGTAGAAAACAGGCCGCATACTAATCCTACATTGCGGGAAAGCAACGACTCACGATTGCAACGGCGAGCGTAGATTCAACTAGCTGTGTCTTCTCACTGGAATAAGGACTAATTTTTCCTGACGGTTACAAGTGATTTAAAATGTTCGTTTTCGGTTCGCTAGGCCGTCCACGTGAATCTAGGCGCTTGAGAGTCAGAAAATCTTCAGAGCAGAAGATAAACGTCAACAAAGATGGTGACTTTCGATGATGTGAAAGAGTTGCGATACATTTCATCCTGAAGCGATGGGCCCCTGCCAGAGTAGTCGAACAATAAGTTTTATAGCCGAATGCCAAGCCCAGGGATAACTGCGCAAACACGACCCTTGTTCAAGTAGTATTTGGGCTATGGGGCAGTCGGAAACGAATATGTTTCACTAAAGGGAAGGAATTGTTATTTGGTCGTGTTTCAGCGCTAAAATGTCGATGCTTCATGCAAACATAGGAAGCGAGACAATTTTCGTCAAAAATAATAAGGTCGGCCTATACTAAATTTGTTTGATATTAATTAGGCTTGAACAAACAATAAGGCATATGCTACGTCCGGTATTAAGCCGACTTGCCATTGAAAATACTGGTTCACAGCAACAGTGTTCAGGCTACGGCTCACCTCTTTCAACGATACTCATTTCTGTTTGGTTAATTCACTTACTATCTGCGCATTTTCATTCGGGCTCCATACGAATCTACATTATCAACGGCCGTTAACTCTGGTCTCCACGCTTGTTAGTTTCTACCTGACAACACGTCATGCACAGGACGCGTTATACGTTGTTTCGGGTCGTGTTGCTGCCCTTTTTTAGCTTCTATATTGCAGTCCGTTGTTGTTTTTATGCCAAAACGTAGATACAGTGTGATTATAATAGCATGTGCCCACGCGTGTATCGACGGGAGATCTCTATAGCGTGAAGCGTACGACACACAGTTTCTGAATCGCCGCTATGGCGGTTTTGCCGATTTTACTGCGGTAGAATACATTGAACTTCGTCATAGTTCTGATTTTCTTCCACAGGCCAATTGTATATATTTATCTAGACGGGTACACTATATATCTAAAATTCTCTCTTTTTTGTTCAGTTTTCGTCTTGGCTAGCGGTCTTCTACATAACTGCTACGAACACCCCAGCCAGCTGGACCACTTTCGGGTTCATTAACCGCCGGGGGCGGAGCTGTAGTCAGCTGAGCAGACGCCGGTAGTGCACATCGTCATCGTCGCCGTTCGTCGAACGGACGACATGAGCAGACGCGTGTACACACATAGCTGTGCACCCCGATGGCAGAAACAGGAACAACTTCTGCTACTACAGCATAACTGAAGTCAGGAAAAGCAGCGTCGAAAAGGAGGCCGAAGGATCCGTTGCGCGCACTCGCGCAACACCGTTGAGGTAGCGTACCAACAGCGATTGTGGTTAAATCATCATAACGTAGTCGTCCTATGAAGACAGTAAAATGTGACATTTCATGCCACTCAACGTAACAGTAACAACAACAACAACAAAAATCATGATAACGATACATAATAATAACATTACCTCGAGTAGTGACCACAACGAGAAAATAATTAAATTATACCGTGGCCGCTGATCCAGCGGCCAACCAGCGCTTGCTGCTTCTAGTTCGGATAGATTAAAATGGAGAAATCTTTCGAGAAGTAGTGGCAGCGTCGAACACCGCGAAGAAAATCGGTAAGCTCCCGCTGACTGTATACGAGCGTATTTGTCTACGCGTATCTGACATCATATTTCGCCCAATTCTGGAACACGCCTTGAGCTCGCGACGGTGCTGGTAATCATTACGATGCTGTGACAATCGAATTGGCGGAAGTAATCGTGGTGGAAAGACGCGTGTCGGTGTGAGCTCCATTGAAAGCTCGTGACGCTCCATTCTCAATAGGAGCCTTCTGTAGCCGCTGGCGTTTTCGATCAACGTTGGTCAATCTCGTCAATCATCTATCTCCCCTTCTGTGTTCTCAATTCTCGGCGGTGCGAGGGCCACTAGGACCGCCGTCTAACGGGAAACAGAGCATCTACCTGAATTTGATAAAAGCCAGAACTATGCATTTTACAATAGTCGATGAAAAGGTAAAAGTTTGACTATTCGTTTGCCCAACATCACCTTTTGAAATGTCGAGGGAAACTACTGTCGTACGTGTCGCTGACTATAGAGAAACAGGGAAAAAAAACTCATGGGGGAACGGGACCTCTTTCCGTCGATTCGATGACTGGCTGGTTATAATCGCCACCTGCTTTTGTGCATCAGTGGAGCCCATTGCTGAAAAATCTCGCCAGTCATAACAGCCCGTTCCGCCAAAGCGCCCGTTGGATTGCGTAGGAAAGAAAAAAAAAAGAGGCATATTGTTAATAAATAAAAATTTTATCTATTTGACTGAAAAATAATTCATCCGTTAATGTTATCCGTATACAATATGGCCAACCGTTAGGCTTATTTGTATACATGTACAGAAAGATACATCACGGTAGACATGGAAGCGTATGCCTATCTATTTAACAAATAAGTTTTTCAAATCTAACAAATAAGATATTTTTATTCCTTTGAATGTGATACTTCATTCAAATGTCGACAAGATAAAAACAATCTGCGCTACATATATAAGTTGTAACTTGTTGTGTTACATTGTGTGTGGTCAACATTCTGAATTTGTTGTAGAATGTTATGTATCGCCACCGTCTCGCCGGTTATAAATAGGTAATAATTTTAGCTGGCTTCGTTGTACAGCAACGGGAAACAGGGTGGCTGGTGTTCAACGAAGTATAACCTATAGTACTATATCTTATATGTTTATGCTCGAATCCATATTAGCTAGTAGTTTACCATAGCTGGATTATTTAGTTGCGAGTTTCTTTTTTTTCGGTAGCAGTTTGTTTTTGAGTTAATTTGATCGCATATAGCTTACGGGCGTCTTTGTCGTCTTGTTTAAAAATGCGATGGGATCTCCTGAATATAAATGCATAGATGGATATGAGTCTTGTCAAACCCTGGCGTTATTCAGTGATCGCGTTCCAATGAATAGCAACCGATAGATGAGACCATTCTGACTCTTACATCTGTTTGTGTATGTATGCGCTTGTTGAAATCCGTTGTTTCCAATGGCATGAGCGCATCGAGTTTCCCGCGACCTGGCCTAACGCCATGTTACGCTACGAAGTCGCCGACTGGCGGCGGCGTCGCCCGCGTTCCCTTTTTGTGACGGCGACGCTATTACGTTCGATCGGAAAAGTCGCTGCAGATTTAGAGCGACGCGCATCGAGGTCGTTGGCCGAACCCTCTATGCGCGCGGAGAAGTGTGAGTCAAAATGGTGCAGTAGGGAAGTGTAATGGGGCAGGTCAGTGATCGAACTGTGCGCGAAGATGGATTACGCCGGCCGCGTTGAAACTTCTCAACTTCGTTAGATAGCTTCATATGGGATGCATTCAATTTTCGTATGCATCGTAAGATTAGCAGATGCCAACAGCTGTAAGGACAGCAGCAGACGACAAGGCCTACTCGTACGCCTGGCGTCCTTTTTTGCGGCGGTGTGAACTTGCTACTGGCACAAATTAGGTTTATTGATTTTTTCACCGATGAAAAAATGTTTGTTGCCGGGTAAGAATAACAAGTGTCACATAGTTACAGATGTTAGTATTAGAACATTATCCCGTGTCTGTGTTTGTCTGTAATCAAGTCTCTCTATATGTAGATCAAATTTTATCGGATCGCATAAACCAATAAAAAACAACGAAACTTCTCCAACACAAACGTTCTTGTCATATGAGGCAGATCTGCATAAAGAAAACCCCTACAGTGGATGCGTAGCGCAACGGTACAGCTGTTTTATGACATTCAACAGGTACATATAACCACTAAAGGGAACTCGGCGCCGTCCGCTTAATTCTGAGAATATACTTTCTTCCTATATCTCTAGAACCGCCTTGTTAGCACCAAGTGGCGTAAAACTGAATCGTCATACATAAACTGTGCTAGGTAGTGTTGCCTAACGTTCTGTCGTAAGTTGTTAGATCGTTACCTTTGGGTGCCCTATGAAGCCAGCACTTCGACTTAAACAATATCTAATTTCTGCTTCTTTGCAACAGCAGATCTAAAAAAGGCCACAACATAGTGTTACGTCATTGTCAGCCAGTACCTAATAGGATCTCGATCTGGTTCGAGCAGACCCAGATCCTGTTATCAGACCAGACAGCTTTATATATATCTAAATGAGCGTCTCTGAGCATGTGTGCAGTAATCTACGTTTGATTAGTTCTGTTATGGGGATGAGCCAATAACTTTCGTGAATGTATTCAAGGTAATCTTATTCAATTAATTGAGTATAGCGGCTACTATTCACTCGGAAGGTGTTTTTGTTTTTTGCCACTTAAGACAGGCCATCGTCGATCATGGCCATAGACATCCGTTAAAACGGTGCCTACAAGTGAGGTTGAGTTGATGATTGGTTGAGGCGATTTCATTACGCCAATGAAAGATACAGAAAGACAAAGATAAATTCGCTGGTTTTTACTAGAAGATTTGGTTTTTGACATACGCTTAACAGGATTGTGGCCAATTGACTAGTCGATGAGCTACATTGTCTGGTAGACTGTGTGATCAGCGTTGCATATTGATAGCCGTCAGCCAACGATGCTAGGTGCGATCTTGCCAACCAATGCGCGCTACCGCAACGGCCGGTAGAAAAGAGACGTCCAGAGAGGACTGATCGGCGTTGTTGCTAGCAGTGCTATTGCACTATGTTAGAGAAATGGCTGACAAACGTCGCTACACACAACAAACAACAATAACAAAAACAGACGACCGACTAGTGTCCAACCACTGCCAGAGCTGCTGTTAACACCAGCAGGAGCGACAATAACGGGGTTAACGATAATTTCGGCAGTGGCAATTGTTGCTAAAAATGAGACAATGCCGGTTTCTGTTGTTCAAAAGATGGCTAACTGCAGCAGTATCGCCAAAAGCAACAACAGGTGCCATACGTTCGCAGATAACAGAATAGGGGTTATTGGCCGGACTGTGCGTGGAGAAGAGCTAAAACGTCCATTTGCTCCAAGCTAATTCTTTGTTTGTTGAAACACATCGATCGTTAATGGTACAATAATAGCACATATCAACTATTACCTAAATCACTAAAAAAAGTTCGATTACTTAATTTCGTTCAAATGTCGCCGTACCGGCGTGTTCGACATGCGCTACCAGTAGAACATCGAAAGTTGGAAGTAAACATGATAGCCAAGTGCACTTCGAAAAATTGAAGCTTCACCGACAGAAAACAGGTAGAGCTACTTCAGTCAGTGCGATTGTTTCTAAAGATCACTTAATCAACGCCAATTTACATAATTTTCCGCGCTGTTTATGTGTATAAGCATAGCGCATCCGTACTGAATTTTGGAAGTAAGTGCTGTTAGTCATCCAAAAAGTTAACAAACAATAGAATACCACAAGAAACGAGTTGTACCATTAATCGTATATAATAATGATAGCAAAAGAACAAAGGCTAGATAATGATCAGCTAACGAAGCATGATTGCGCCTTGCCTGAACAGAAACTGCGTGTAGCAAATGTATATGTGGGAAATAAATAAACGTTTATTGGTTATCTAAATATAAACTGCCCGTCAAGCATTAGGTACTGTGTGTACATAATGAACGCTGAGCTATTTTAAGGCGTTTCTACTAGATAAACAGCGAATTCAACTAATGCTAACGTACGTAGATGAGCATCTAATATTTTAGTATTGAAGGCAGCACAAAACAGATCTCTGCATAACCATTGCGCGCTAGTAATTGGGTTTTGTTGTCTTCTTTTGTGCGCTGATTCTCTGCTCATCGCACTTAATCCTTATTTTTAAAAATATAATTTCTAATATAGACATTTTCCCTATTAATTTTCTAAGTTTCTCTAATTAATTAGCATTATGTTTACTGGGACACGATAAGAATTTGCTTACTTGAGCCAGACATATTTGATTTCGTTTATTTCTCTAACCAAGTGGTAATGCTCGGTAATTCCCTAAGAACATCAAGTTACTTCCGAACGGCGTCTAAGTAAGTAAAAGGGGCGCGATTTTATTATTAACAATCTATTACGCATTATTGAGTTAGGTAAAAATTATCGCTCAGATCACTATTTATCTGGTGTTCTGATCTGGTGGTTGGTTATCTGATAAAGTGAGTCCCATATATTATTACTATGCGACCATCGAATCTACATGTTATTGCAGCTGGGTAAAGAGAGATCACATTTATATATATATATATATATATATATATATATATATATATATATGTGAACAAGAAGTAGCTAGAATGCTCGATGAGAAGAGGATACTTTAACAAACGATGCTTGATTAATACCTTTCTATGAAAGCTATCGTATATACACAGAACAAGTAGAATTGTGATAATTATGGACCTCGCATAATATTTGGAAAAGTTCTTATTGGAGGGTTAATTAAACTTATAATTATTCGAGCGTTAGTTAAAGCGCGTTCCAAAAGCAAGTCGCTGCAATGAATTTTAAAAAAAAGCTAAAGAGGTTACTTCACGACAAAATACGACTATCAAGTGCAGTTAAACAAACTAATATCTGAGAAACGTGGTGCAGTGAACTCCGACTTCAGAACGCTTTTCCTCACTTCCGATCGCAAACAACTTTTTAAAAATTGATTCAGTAAATGGTCAAGGCAAGGCAAAAGTGATCGTACCAAACCTGAATTTACCACCAATATACCTCACATATTCTACCTGGGTAAAAAATCATCAATTTCCAAAGCTGAAAAAACTGTGACAACAATGAGCCTGAGCCGCAATTCGCTACTTACAACTAAAAGATATCACAAGCCTGAATTCACTGTATAATTTCAACGAACATACCGGAACGGTGCATCGCAACCTCACCAAACGAACCGTTCATCACAGACCCGTCTCGTTGAAAAGAGTACTTTTACAATTTCTAAAAGACTATTTTAATACGATACATTAATTTACGTACGGAAAAAGGCGTGACGTATAATCCTAAGACGTATAATCGCAGACAAGACGACAAACATCTGCAACAAATACTTCAATTGCACACACCATCATGCGTACGGGAGGCAAACGACATAGGCATAATCTGTATCATATCCGTACGAACCGTTGTATGGATTGTGGACTGATGTATTATAAATATGGGTTTATTTAAAAATAAGTTCTCTTGGAATTGCCAACAATAGAATGAGTGTTCACATGGATACCAAACGACACTCAGGCAGAGACACATCGAAGAATGCTCCTTTGTGCAGTCTAAGTAAGTTTTATCGCATCATAAACCGTTAGACAGCGTAAGCAAAAAAGATGAATCGTTTGAAGAACTGTTGGCCCCGATAAATGTTGCATGAACTAAGATTTTTGATTGGCTGGATTAACTGCAGAAAGTCGACAAATATCAGAAGATAGAAACGTTAATCAGTAAAGCCGTGAGCGAGCTCGCGTCAACTATGACATGCCGACATCTCAAGCCGAAGTTCCTGAAGTAGTTGAATTATATACACGTCATAGGCAAGGTCTGATCCAAGTAGCCAGTGTATGAAAAACGTACACGACTATTGTGATCCCGTGAGAAAGTTCAAGAAAAACGAGGAGTTACCATAATTTTCGCGGAGATAAAGCCAGTCTAGTTATTATTTAGCCGTGGATAACGACTTGTCGTTTACCAATATGGTGGATAATGGATAATGACGCTTAAAATGCCCTTGTATTAGATAGGCTGTATAGACTTTACGAAAGCCTTCGCGCTAACAGCCCATGCCGCAAAGGCTCATTGAGCCCCTTCTTGATATTCATACGTACAGATACATGTCTATATGTGCGCATTTGCAATTGCTACTACTACTACCACTATATTTATACAAACAATTAAACCTGGCCACGATTTACGGGCACGGTAGCACGATTACTATACGGTAGCTGAATACGTCTGAACGGCATCCACGGTTATGCTGGAATACTTGGACTTATACTACAAAATGACTGAGACCTTACGTACCTTGATACCGCCGTTAGCCGTTCTAATAGACTGGAAGCCAGTACCCCTATTACTAGAACTAAGCGTTTGTATGTATGTGTCTTCGTGAATGCGACGGCAGGCGGCTATTGTAATTATAATTATGTTCATGACGACGAACAGGTAACTTATCCTGATAACTGAAGAGTGATGGCACATTCGGCGGGAGTCAATATGGCAACCATTAACTTGTCCCGTATATTATATGTACAACAACAGCAGCCTAATACCTGTACCTGGGTTAGGTAATTTCCTACTTCCGGCACTGACTTATGGCTGGCGGGAGATTTACACGAAAGGAATCTATTATGTGCTGAATTGGACATATATTTATCGCTTCACTCTTTTTTTTTTTTTTTTATTTAGTTGCCGATAACAGCAAAATGCATCTAACAGACATTGTTGTTCATCCGTATCTTCATTTACTCGATAGTACCGCCCCTTACTTCTTATGGTCAGGCTAGTAGACGTTGGTCTCCATGTGAAGATTTTCGAAAATGCACTGTTTATGGGCATTTTTGGATGCTTTCGGCCCGAATTATAGCCTCATTAAGGCATAGTCACCGTTGTCGTATGAGCGCCTCGAGGATATCTGGTAGGTTGGTTGGTAGGTAGGTAGGTAGGTAGGTAGGTTTAAAAATTTCTTCAGACTCGACTATTTATCAGCTGGAGGTTGTTCATGTTAAAAGTCTGCAAACGATACGTACCTTTGAGACAATTATCATACTATGAAACTAGTATTGCTTATACGAGCCGAGATGGCTAACTTTTATCTAATGCATTACAGAAAAACAATCAATTTAAAACCACAGGCGTAAAGGCTTTGTCCACTCTTTTCATTTGAAGCTTTTCGTAAATGATGGGAAACCCACACGCTTATTGTTAGTACACCGAAAAGTAGATGCGTACAATTGCTTTTTTTTGTAAATTTTACGTGACCCAATTATTGAAAATAAGAAACTATATATGTAGAACAGTTAGCGTTGTCTTCCTTTCTTCCGATTCGTAATAAATTTCTTCAATGTTTGAAAAAAAAACTATTGAGAAGATCAGACCACTAGCGAATAAATATAGCCTAGCTCGAAGTGTTCTTCTTCTTCAATTCGAATTTGCCAAGCAACCAAACACTTGTAAAAGTGAGACTGAGATGAGATCTGCCAAAATCATATTGAATTGGATTTTGTAAGTTTAAAGGTTCGCCAGAATAGACCATTCTAAGTTAAGCTAATATTCTTTCGTACCACTTACAGGCACCCTGTTTCCTGGATATCCAACGTGTGTCGAACTTCATAATGCTCTTAAACGAAGTTGTGATTACCCAACAATATTCCGGTATACAGTTTGTTTAAATACTTGTTAGAACGACTTATCTCACAAATAGGCATAGAGGATATATGTCTACAGTCAGATCCGTATACAAACCTGTAGTCGAAACGCTAATATCAATATAGTCAAAATGGATACGTAGCCAGATCCCGGTCCCGCTATTCATTCACTTTTTTTTATTTTATTTTTATCCGTTCTTAATATCCGCACCACAATCCGCACAAGTCCACTACCCTGTTTGATTTTGCTATTAGAAGCCTTAATTCTTGTATCAGTCGGCGAAAAGGTCAGTTTAAAATATCGATACGGGCGCGAAGTTTGACGGTACCTCTGAAAACGACACATGAAAACCCTTCAATGCGTGATCCAATTGTACCCGACGTGCGACAATATAGGACCGATAAAGAAATCTCTAACCTTACTGGAATCTCATAGCTTTATAATATCTTAGATGAGATCCGGTTGTTTCTGTGACAATTTGCGTAGAAATAATCTCACGAACGGGCCGACTATGGCGGAGCTATTAAAATGACTGAAACTAACCTGTGAGAGATACACGAAGGAATGGCATAGGTCGTTCGTGCTTAGTTTGGATTTGTACATCGTAACTCATTTCATATAGATGACTTGACTGTATTTAAACGGTGGATCAAGTCTCAACTTTGTTCGTCAATGGAAAACTTCAGCTTTCACTTCTTGTTATCCTTATCTTGAATTCCAGGGTATTAACTATTCTATTATATACATCTGGCGCATGATCCAATCGGATATTAACAGAAAATAACTAGATTAGTATTTGAGGCGCAAGTTATTATGAGGCGCAAAGCATTACAATTACCATAGCTTGTCTCGTTCTCCTTCCTCTTCCACGCGTTCCCAGTAACAGCTACAAGTGCTTAGCACCTTCGACTGTCGCTCAATGTACCCGTTACCCTCGCTTTAGTGATGAGTGCAACCAGCAAATAAGCTGTACTCGTAGCGAACCCTCGAATTACCTGGTCAGGCCTTGAGCTGAACTGTTTCCCGCTGTGTCCGGCGTGCTACATTATCCTGTTACACGGCCTATTCAGTACAAGCGGCCATTTGCTACTATCGCCGTTACTGCTACTGCAGAGGCTGGCGGACAAGGCCAAAGCTGTGCCCATTGGCGGCCGCTCAGCACAACGGCATCACTGACGTAACACTGAGTGACTGAATTGCTAATCATAATTTCAGCCACGAGAGTATCGTTTAGGATGAAAAACAGACCGATAATGGTAGGTCTTATTACGCCCCGTCTATTGGGAATCTGGGAAAGACGGAATATTCAGATATTTCTAACAATAATTTTCAAGCATGTACTCGAAAGGTGCGTCACGTAGATAATAATGTGAATTTACCGTGCGGTTATTGCATATAATAAATTCAATCAGGGCTGACACGTAACACACTGAACTATTTTCTGCTTATAGGAAGATCCATTGTTCATCAACAGTTGGCTACTCGGACCGCGCATGCAGTCTTCACTTGGACCCTTTATTAATGCGTTCCTTCTGAACGCATTCAATAAATCAACACTAAAACTGTGCCCGGTATGTTACGTAACGAATTAGTTAGAAGCTACGTCGTCATTGTATGGCAGCAAGCAGATGTCCAGAAGGTACATATTCCTAAAGTATATTTACTTTTCCTATTCTACCCTTTCATTTCAGGCGAACCGTACTATCCAGTCAGCTATGTAATGTCGCAAAAATACCACTAAGTGTCTTGTATAACCAGAGCTAATGGCGTTATACATATACCTGCAGCCTCAGTATGTGTGTATGTATGTTTAGGTATAATATCTGCGCTCGCCGCCAGCCGTAAAATAGGTCACTACTGAAGTTGACATGCGGCGGCCCTCTGACGAACCTGTAGCCTCTGTCGACGTGACGAACGGCTACGCAATAGCTTCAATCGGCCAGCTTCAATAGCCTATCAAGGTGTAGTCCTAAAGCCACAAGCAGATTGTTGGAGAGAAGCACAGGAGCAGATTACAAAGGAATAAGCTTAACAAGCTTAAGTGACCTCGCAACCTCAAGCAGAATGTCCTGCATCTACTCGTACAGCAAACGTCGTTGTCGTCATCGTTACCGACAGGCAATAGACGTTGCCTCATATGTTCACTGGCGTTTACTTGGTGCTATTTCTTGTCGACACTGCCCCTCCCTGCATGTCGTGCTAAGATAATGGGCGTGCCATTACCTTCATATGCACTTACACTTAAAGCACAAGTTGCTCAGTAACTATCTGGAAGTTAGTTATTCAGCCCTGCTACTAGTACACAGCGGCTCCAATAGCTCTTCCATTCAAATACTGTTGCTGCTAGAAGTAGATAGATATCTTATTTAGAGGCATCAGTTTTTAGGAAGGAATTGAATGTTTTAGTGCATTTCGGGTCTTTCGCCCTGTGATCTGTTAGCTTTTTTTTATAGGTGTTTTTCAGCAGGTGCCAAAATATGGCGACGATCCGAGAATGATATTTTATTATAGTATTTTATTTATACAGATGCACTTGAGTAATTTCGTGATCGATTTGATTTCTCCCTATAATCTCTATAGTATACTGAGAGTAAGGTACGGTAATCGTCATCGTTTCATGAGCGCATCAGCGCTACAATCAACGACTAACTTATCTAACATACCAATCTTGATTGTGGTAAGTCAAACACGTCCAAGGAGCATCTTTACTCCTTCCTTTACTCCTCCCAACTTTTCAAAGACAAATTATGGTTAGCAACGTAAGCGCCTTTAGCTAACTGACACGTCAAACGCTTTCTACCGTAAGCGCAGCTATTCGAAAATCACTATTAACTATCTATAATTTTTAATTGTAGTAGTAGTTTACTGATAAAGTCTGTATATGCTATGTTGATAACCATATATCTGTGAGGCCTATCTTGCTTTGTTTCGAAAAAACACTTTCGAGAAATTAGCGGCCATCGATGACTTTAAGGTGCTGTAGTTATGGCCATGTGGCTGACGTAGTTTGCCAAAACCGTAGATATTTCCTGGCAAGATCTCCTGCCTGGATCTCCTGCCAATCAAGAGTCAGGCAGACTTAAAGAATCTCAAAGTGAATCGTTTTTACGAACAGGATTTTAAAGCATATGATTGTTACATCCTGAGGACATACGGATGTAATATCTTCCCTCTTAACATTACGATGCGCTAAACTCTCAAGTGTACTGGAAGTACAACATGTACGTTTTATCCACATTTGCTTGGCTCCATTTCATGTTATAGTCTCATACGTAGCGTGTTATGATACTGACTCAACGTTCTACAATAAATTATACATTTATAAATCCTCAGCTTCCTGAGACGGACCCTGGTTATATAAGCAGCCAATGATTCTAACAATTGTCGAATACGTATATGCTAAAAAAGTTACAACCATTTTATCGTCCAATGTGAAGTATGACGGAATCATTCGCAAGGTTTGAATCTATAGCTTAGAGAGATGAATCTATCGCGGTTTGTTTGAACCAGTAGCGTTTTTAAGTTGGTTTTTTAGCATACGCTTTCGGCAGAGTTAGAGGCGCTAGCAACATACATCATAAAGAAACATTTTCGAATTGTGCAGCAGTTACGTTCCCTTACAACACATCCATGATCAGAAGAACGCTTCTTCCTAGATACATGCATCTAGGCTTGACCTTTACAACCTAACCTTACAAGACATACCCGCATTGATGTATCCCGGTTCAAAATCTAACACGAACAAGATAGACATGCAACCATCGATAACCTGCATACATTATTCATGCTGCGTTTACTAACCCTCATAAAAATGTTCACTGCAAAGTTCTACCTCTGATTAAGGGTATCGTTTCGTCGTTCTCCGTTCCAGGTGCGTCGCTCCATGGCGTAAGTAAGTATAAGTCGATTCCACCGTGGACATCTATTATGTATGCTATCTATTGCCGTACTATTTTAGAAGGCAAATAGTGAAATGCTGTCAAGCAATTTTAGACACTCGCTGAAAGGATTGCCTTAACATGCAACAAGCTGGCTTTGTTTGCTTCGTATAGATGGCTCTACCTAAACTGGACCCGTGTTTGATCGTAAAATAAGGAGATCCTGAATCTCGCTTCGATCTGATATTGTTGTTTGCTGAGGTCAGCACTATCTTTGCTCTATATTGATGTAGAATAGAGACAATGGTTAGGAGCTATCCTGTTATCTACCTAAGATTAAGTTCTTGAGAGTGATAAATATACCTTAGAAAACAATAGCGATGGGCTCCGTTTTATTACAATATACGGACGAAAGGGTAAAAGACTGATTCCACGAGTGAATTCAATAGAGTAGTACCTGATTCGAGAGGTGCAATACGCGCAAAGTTCCAGCGACGTGTACGGAGCCATCATCAGTCAAACCAGTGTGGAGAGTGATGATAACGAGGCATGTTAACTATTGACTTAATCATCATGCAGGGTAGGGCATACTAGATGTCTAAAAAACTACTGGTTAGGTGGGCTTGTTCTCGTGCACGTTTGGTGGAACGTGAGAAAGATCACTCTTGCTAGCATTTATTCGAATTACCCTAAACGAATAGTGACGATCTGAAAAAAATGCCTTAAAAAATAGGTCAGTGAATTTTGGCAGGACGTTCCTGGCTGGCTCGTTCCATTTCAATGGCTTCCTGTAATATGCGTCAACAAAACGATTTCCTAACAATTTTGTAACTTATCTTCAAAATATGCTTCATAATAAAATGAATGTTAAGCTACTTGGATACCTAAGTGTACTACGGGTAATACGGCGATTAAAAATTTATGTACCGTACGACAGTATTAATAACAACATGCGTCAACCAACTATCTTCCATGCGGCCCCACAACCGCGACCAAAAGCACGCTACGGCTATCATTTCTATAATATTGAACCGAACCTCTGTACCCAGAAGGTGTTGCGAAATCACCAAAGTACCTACATAACATGTAACAATAATAGCAAATATTACACCATTCGCTCGCCCGCCGCCAGCCAGCTATAAACATTGCGGCAGGTGTTAGCTCTTGCTGTGCTTCGGACGTCATCTATAAGGAAAGACTGTAATGCTTCGCTACGTTTTACTAAATGTTTTAACTCTGTCTGAAGCGGTTCCGTTTATAACTTCTTTCTACCGCACTGTTGCTGTTATGGAGACGCTAACGCCAGCATTGGTTTTAACACTGTTATTTGCTAGCAGTTCTGTTCCCGCCCATGGGGCCCCTGGTCCACTGACCCCGTCCGCGCTTTTCTCGAACTCTGCAGCATTTAGCTATAACTAGGCGAATGAATGGATGGATGGGGTGGGGGGAATAGCAGTATCCTGTTGTTGTGGTTTCGTTTTTCTTCTCATTGTTGACTTTACGGTTGTCCGGCGGTCGTTTCGTCCGTGAGCCGCACTTGCGACCACGTCCATCCCTTGCTCCTCTTCCTCCCCTGCGAACTTCCCTATTTCATTTCTTTACTCAGTTGTAGCAGCCCGCCCCTGAGCAGTCGATGAGTGTCAGCCCGAGCTTCGACTGGGCCCACGGCTTAGGTCAATGACCCGCCCAGATTCAATGATGCTTTACTCTCGCTTTTCTTCGGCATCGTCAACATTGGCTAAAGCGGTTCTTCTTTTTCTGAAGGCTCAAAACTACTCCCGTGGAACTACTATGGGCTCAGAACTACTTCTGTAGACCTTCTCGCGTGCTTGCGTCGGTAGCGTCTGTTGACATCATATTCGCGGTACAGCGCAACGCGGTCATCGCTAGCGAAAAGTACCGAGAAACGGATGAGTAGAGAACTGCTTCGCGCATAAGAGAACTTCGTCCAAAGGAGAGTTGTTGGATTGTAAAATGGCGTCGCGCAACTTAATGACAGCAACAGCGTCAACATGACCGGCAATACCCGCGGCGGCGGCGGCGGCGGCGGCGGCGACAACAACAGCAGCAACGGAGCGTCGTCGGGACAACTTCCGTCCTTCATACAATTGCTGATTGGTGTAGTTTGGTGGTAGCAGGCTACCGTCCCGCTCAACTGCTGGAGGGGGCCCAACGGTTGAGCCGCAACTGGAGCTGTTTCTGTCGGTCGTTCACCTCTTTGATGAGGGTCATTGACCGGGGACCCTAGCATGAACGCTAGCCCCCAGACACAATGTGTTACCATCTATTAGGAGGAAGGATACGCGCAACGGCAACAGGGAAAACAAGAGGGAACCCGATGCGACCGATCCGGGTCGTTAGCGGCGGCGATGTCGTCACTGGCATCGGCTAATATATACCTACTAAAACAGTGCATTGCTTTGAAGTGATGCGATTCTCGCCCGATCTGGAAAGAATGATCCAGATTTGTATTGGGCATACTATGGTACAGTAATAACAACAGAAGGAACTTACTGGATGTGCTTAACTGTGTAGTGTGTCGTCTCCATCTACCAGCGTGTCACACAGATTTGTCCGTACTCCCCTCTGCGCTTTCAATCACCTGCTCGTTTCAACCATTTAACAAGAGCAGTAATCTGAAGCGACCCCCTCCTTTTCCCGCATTAGACTGACGGTATGTTCCTATATAGTGGAACCCCTCGTCAGCAATGTTAAGTAACTTACCTTGAAAGTGTAGTATCAGCTGTCCTATCATAGCTATAATAGTGCTATTTGAATAGAGTACAATTAATATAATCATTAAATATTTTTTACATTTTAAAAGACGATATCTGTCGTTTTGCTTCCATCGTTGTAGACGCATCGAGTTGTGTCGCACGCGTGTAAAAGAATGCAGAGTTCTCAAATGAGTACCGTGTCGAAAAATATTAGAATATATATTATATATAGAATATATAAAAATATTACAAATATCAGAATTTTTATGGCAAATAGAGAAAAATTGGCTAGCATACAAGTAAAGTATGCGTAATCTGGAAGTGCTGATATAGACAGAAGTAGTTGTCCGGTGCTACATTTTTTTAAATTGTTTACTTTTATTCGACTTTGTACAATTTATGTGAAATTAACATACTAATTAAATGTCTACTAAGGTTTTAATGTCAACTATGAACTACGATAAGAACTTCAAAGTACTCCGGACATCTTCTATTTCGTTATAGGGTTACTTGCCTGAGGACTGTCTTGGCGGTGCTGGTGTCGCCATCTATATACTGATAACTCAACCCTGTTGGCGTTCTATAGTGAAGGGCCGGCAGACACAGATAATATATATATACATACCATTGATGTGAATGTTCATTAAAGGTTGCCGTTAGGGCTCACGCTAATGTACACAGAAGGGATGCGGTAACTTCTTGAAAGCCATAGATTACCTAACTTAAGTTAATCTATGAGAAATAGTGTTACCGTCGCTAAAAGCGCGTTTAATAAACGACTTCGTGACACTTTTTAACTTCATGTAGAATCAAATGAAAATCAGAAAACTATTATGGAAGGAGCGTAAACGTGGAATATCCGAAGCGTTATTGGCGCCATTCGTAAACGCGTCGTGGAGGAAGTGAGACCCCTCTAAATGAGATGCTTGTTAATATTCAACACAATCTACTCTACTTCTTTCTAAACTCAAATCAGTAATTTTATTAATTAAAAAGTCGTCTAATTAATTAGTCGTCTAATTAATCTAATTAAATAAGCCAGAAGTGTTCTATGCGTCATTGATCTGCATCTAAACCTACAAGCTTTACGCATAAAGGAAAACATTTTTACTGCATATAAGGGGATAAGCCGCAGCAACGTTTCAATAATTATTTCCGTTAACTTCTTATTATTATTAACTTCTTAGCTAGCGGAAAATACGCTTAAAAATAACATTATATATAGAATCATTCGCTGGGCTGGTCGATAGATCCCATGTGCTCTCCGTGAGACAAACGTAAGTTGTGCTTGATTATCTAAATTTCATTGCAAGCTGGATAAACAGGACAATGCAGGCGACATAAAACTAACCTAAAGCATGTGCCCTTTTCCCGATTTTACGAATTATTTGACCTTTGGTGATAAATTTCAGTAGTTTCTATTTATATTGACGGTGTCCATTATTACAATCTAATTTTTTACTTTTTTTACGATTTGAATCTTCATCGAAAAAAAAAAAAAACTCGCACGCAGCTCCGATGGAAAGTCGTGCACTGCGAAAATCGGAGTTATTAACACCTGCTTTTTTTTGTCGAATACGAGGAACGATCAAATAACCGATCGGTTAGAGGTAAACATCGCACAGATTCTCTGATTAGCCCGTTGCGTGTCAGTGAAGGTTCCGGCCGCAAAGTGCTGATCTAAAGAAACTGGGGCAACAAAAATATCAGAGTCAAAACCCAGTCGAGTCGCAAGGAGCACGCGGAATTGAGAAATAGAACTTCGATGTAAAACTACACAGCAAAATTTGGTGGTCCAATGAATTCAACTGAAGTATAGAGTTAGACAAGTTACGAGTTGCATGTTTTCTTTATATGCAGCGAAAATTTCCTGAAAAATTGGAAATCTTAAGCAAATTATTTTGATTGGGAACGTTCGTTGCATGCATGGCAAAACTTACAACAAAGGTTGCTAGTTTGGCGACGTGTGGCAAAACCATATACATATACCGTGTTTATATTTTATTGTTTTTTACGGAGGTAGGTGAGGCAAACATTTGTTTCATTTATTCTCGCCTTTAAAATTTACCCGAATACCAAAAAGACATCCAATGCATATCCTTGTCATATGCATCTTCTTCTTCTATAAGATTATTTCCTGACACAAATTATCGTCGATAAATTTGTCTGTCGCGTATTTTACATGTGAACATATGTACAGAAAAGTACGAGCGGTATAATTCGCCCAAGCGGCAAGTAATCCCGAACGAAGTGGGAAGTTCTTGATGATTATAGGCGCTTAGCAACAGATCGCAAGTATTCGCTGCGGCTCTAGTCCTTTCTGTGGCCTTGTTCACGACGATAATATACGTAGTTATGTTGAACCTACTAAATACATTCACGAGTAGCCGCGTATAACACTTCAACAGTGCAGACTGTCTATAGAGGACTAATGAATGCCATGCCTTCTAGCAACGGCCTCGTCCCGTGAGGGGAGTGCCATAAAGATCGGTTTACGTCTCTTCCTTCTCCTACTCCTTGATTTAGTCTAGAAAATGGTTTAGTGTCCAAAAAAGTGGCAGCAGTTTGACTGTGGTAGCTCGCCTCCGGTGTTCGAGAGAGGGGAGACGACAGCAGCCTAGGACTATTGGCCTTTCAGCTAGCTGCTCTCACTCCCAAGTCGACGACCTAGTTCCCGGCCGCCGAGGGCATTGCTCCTTTTTCCCGGCCCCTGAGACACTGGTTGGACCCCTTGCCTCTCTGCTGGCTCTGCCGGTGGCCCTTCGAAGTTCCCCGTTCAGATACACACAAACATACATACGCAAACGCACATGCGTTCGCAACACACGGAAAACGGAACCAGAGTGACTTGCTGTCTGTAGTACTGTAGGCACTGCTGAGAACCGAATGTATTTGAGGAGGTGACGATCGACCGACCGTGAGCTACAGCAAGAGAATTTTGGAATATTCTACCATGCAACAAGCAGTATTGTATTATTACTTTCGTTAGCTATGAGCTGAGAAGGGTAAGACGTTGAAGGGAGAGATTTCCGGCTGAAGTTCGTCTGGAGACCTCGATATGGTAGAGCCTTACGAGAGGAATGCTTCTCGAGAGGCGAGCATTTGTGAGGATGCAGGGCTCGGGACGGGGGGGGGGGGGATATAGGCAGAAAAACCACGCCACTGACGACCCCATCTCAATTTGCCGAAGCCCTTGAATCGGTCGAATCGGCAAAATAGCTTTAAGAGTAAGTTTTTCGCAGCGAAGGTAAACGAGAATTGTCTGCCGGAAGAAGAACACGCCAGCAAGTCAGCAATAAGGGGTAACAGGAGAAAGACGAGGAGACCAGCACCAAGAAGCTAGAGTATGGTTGGCAGCCGTCAAGGAGCAACACCGAGATTCATTGTTCAGTAGGCTGTCCCAGTGACATTACATGCAGACGTACAAAGAGCATGTTGGCATTGCCCATTGTCAGATTTCGGGTGATGCATACTGCAAATTGGAAAAAGAGAATAGGATGAAGGAATCTATATCTGATCCGACTTCTCCACTACGACCACTGACAGTGTCGACCGTCATCGAGAGCGCCTTCAGCGATGGTGAGACGAAGTGGGATGCCAGCGGAAAAGCCCAACAATCCGCAACTGCTGGCCAAATCGAGGTCGGCCAGGGGGTAGGCAGTGCAAAGGAAGGCCGGCGGAACTCAAACGAGAAGTAGTGGACATGGCAGTTGGCTATTGTGGTAAATACGCGCCGACAACTCGTTATTTTTCTGGCATCAGCAACAATTCGTGTCGGTCGTGATGGACAGCTCTGCCAGCAGCGATTTCGTGTTGCTTTCACGCCTTTTACACGCATCTCCACTCATGGAAATCTCGACTATGTAAAGTAGTTTTGTATAGTATGATCGTTGTGATTGGTTTGGAAAAGTCTGGGTATGACAGCATTTAAATTTAAGACACTGTGTAATAACGTTCAGTTACGTTAATCCTGTCACCGAACTTTTCGGATTATAAACAATTTAATAAGAATTTCTAGGCACGCAATTACCACCAAAGAATGCGCTTTTAAAATCAAATGATTGCTTCGAGCATTTTTTCGTAGTCTGGAACTTATAGTTAATGTTGCGCTAATCATTAACTTAACTTGGTTTGTATGTTACGGAATACACGAAGAGAAATCCAGCCGGGAAAAAATATGTTTGTTTTGATTTTGTATATATTTCAAATTCTGGTGATTACAAAGAAATGTTGAAATAGCCGAATAATGCAGCCATCGTTTTAGTACTAATGTACCTATATGATATTGTCGAAAGTACCGTGGAGGCCTGTGTTAGAGTGGGTTTGTTCGCTTAGTGTTAGGCCACTTTGGTCCGATTCATCGAGAACTGACAGTGTTTGATCCTGGAGTGGGGTGCCCAGTAGACTCCACTGGGTATTTTTTTGCTGATTCCGAATCATTTTGGCCAGTCTATTCGGCATCCATTAAAAATTTGGGCAACTATTTATACTGGAAAATGAACGATCTTTCAAATTCTACAAAATTGCGTTCAACAACAAATACGGATCTTTAACAGTTCTTCGACTGAGTAGCTAAACAGAAAATTGTTCAGCTCTGATCTGATATGGAAGCTGGGAAGCAGATCAATTGTAATAGGAAGACGAGACAAGAGTACCAGAGTATCGAAGCTATCACATCTCAACGGAACTAATGGTAACAGGGTAATGGGTTGACGGCAAGCCAATGGAGCCACAATTTGGATTAGACAAAAAAGTGTGATACCGGCTTAATTGTAATGAAATTAGGAGTATTACGGTAAAAAAAAAATAGCTAATCTAGTTAAAAATAGAATCGCGTTGTTCTTTTGATGTTTTTGCTAGAAGATATTGCTGTTACTACGACGCAACGTATAGATGTAATGTATCTACTAAGCTTTGAGAACGTTCGTAGAAAATTGTGCATTGGGGTACCCGCTAATGAAATGATTAGGGGCATAAATATCAATTTCGTTGATCACTTCGAAGAACAACAATTCTTTCGACGACATCATCGATGGGGTACACGAATCGCCTCGGGCACTCAATTTACTTGACAGTTTTTATCTTGTCATACAACTATATCCTACCAATCATCCTTCTTAACTTTACAGCGAAACGAAAATGATCGGCCACCACTTGTCCGACGAACTTATTGTAACTAGAATTGCCAGAAGAACGTTTAAAGGTGAGATTGCCACGATATCGAGGATCATATTTTATTCTTAAAGAAAATTGATAGAATCTACTACGTCAACGACAATTCTCGTTGCAAGCATGTTTCATAACGTTTACCTACATGACTTAAGAACGGGCCATGGAAAGCGTCCTGATTTTCCTAGGCTTATCGGTGGTCAGCCATAGACTGCGCTCAGCAATGTACGAAACTCTCAGTAAATTAAAACGTCCTGTAGGAAAGACAGCTAATTACAAAATATTGTAATTAAAAGTGTGCCATTGGTTGCCAAAAATGCATGTTCAGTGGGCGACACGTATTTCGCGCATTCAGTAACCTGAATTGTAGCCGGATGTATGTAAGATAGTTAGTTAGTTAGTTAGTTGAAAATAGGAGGCAAAACCAAGTGCTTCCTCAAGCAAATGTTACCAAATAAATAAATACAATGGCAATACGTACATAAAAAGGAGCTCTTTTAGCTTTATCGAAATATATAACAATTGGGAAATTTGAATAGCGTTTAAATTACGCGCCACAAGCAGTAGATATAGTAAGCTATTAGCTATGACAATGTAACAAAAATCGATAACGATACAATGGAAAAATACGTTGCCAATGGAAAATCGTCAGTGTGTGGTACGGTATATTTAAATTGGAGCGCGGCTTTTTGTGTCTGCGTCTAATTATATTGAGAAAAATCTGTACATATCATGCAGCTTCGTTCATTCATGTTTCTCATTTCTATTTCAGCTACACATCCACAAGGCAGAGTAACGATTTCAGGCTTAAGGCTAGCATTTTTCGGAAAAGGCTCTACCCTTGGAATAGAATGCACAGTATCCAATAAAGATATCTGCTCTATCCTCGTCTTCGGTTACGAAATTAGATAACTACCGATACAGTGCAGAGGTGTATAGCAATAGCAGAAATAGGATTTCCAGGAAAGATAGCAAGAGGCTTACACAAGGACACATGTTGGGCCCTTCTACTGCTTTGAATAAAAACATTGTCGGCAACCCTTTTTAATTCTTATAGTCGATCTGTTTAAAACTAAGACAACTCTATACAAAATGAAGTCTGTAAATTATTCCGAATACCTAATGCCCATAAATTTCGGCTTGCGAAGGTCAGCTTGAAGCTAATCTCAAGGACGCTTGCATGCGTTACCGCGTCAAGGTGCCGCTTCCGAGAGGGACCTCAATGACGGCGGAAGTACGAGGTGGCTCGACCCAGATAGAGGCCAATGCCCTTTAAAACGGTAACTAGGAGCAGCAGCACTGGAAACCCAGTAGGTTTTCGTCATCCGATATAGTTCTGTTTTGGCAAAGCTCGCCGCAACAGAGCGTAATGATAATTATCGTCATATATATATATGTATATTATCTGGTGACTGTAAATGCGTGTTAAAGATCCTACAGTCTTCTTCTAAACAAACTTGCCCTTATCCCAATCCCCTCGTATCTCCAAAACAGAAATCCTGTCGCTTGTTCTTCAAGAATACCCTCTCAATTTACATTTTACTGAAGAGCAACTATCGATTGAATGACTAACGATTGAATGTGGTAAACAAACGATACGGTCTTTGTCAGGTTTGACTTATGCGAAAAATGACAGTTAAGTATGAAGGTAAAAAGTGCGCAAACCGTGTTATAATTTGAAGTTCTTCTATTTGTGCTGTCATGACCAGAAATTAAAGTTTGCATAGTGCTTTCTGCCGTATCGAGAGGTTAGCGCTAAGAAAAAGCTTTAGACTAATTAGAGATGCTTGGCCATCATCTTTTTCAGTGCAACAATCAGTGCTAGAGCGCAATTACTATGTCATGAATGACTTTTGCGCATGAGTATCCTAATAATAATCATAGTAGCGCCTTCCGGTTTGATTACTCAAAATAGGGAACTGGATCTATAACGCGTACAAAAATTTCTAAAGCACTGATATATCTATACTTGTGCTATGTAGATAATGTTTATCATTACCTGCTACTTATATATATATATAGTCTCTTTGGGGTAATTAGTCTTTTCTTGGGATGTTAGCAAGCCTCAAGGGCTTTTTTATCTCGTTTGAAAGGAATAGTTATGTATCGAGTCGCAATTGTTAGGTATATCTCGATTAGCAATATTAGTTCTGTCCCTGGTAGCCCACCATGAAATATTTGTTAATATTCTTCTTTTCTTTTTCATTTTGGTTCTTCTTTAAAGGTGACTCAAAATTTTTCTCCATTAGCCACTTCAAAAATACGCTCAGTAATCACGAATTTTTACTTTACTGTCACAGGGGCAAACCAACACAATTTTGAAATTCACACTAAAAGCCATCTCACTGAGATCTATCGATTTGCGTCAGGAGGAACTTATTTTACGTAGCACCATGCTAAATTTACACTTCTCAAAGGGCTTTTTTGCTTCGAAACCGAGTTCTACGTGTATCTATTAAAAGATACAAGAAGCCATACGTCCTTATATAATCATATACAATAGCTCATACTGCGAAATCTAGATAACTGGAAAAAATCATATATGGGTCCTTACGGAGTACCGGATCCAAGATTATTATGCCAACATCTCAGGCAAACTGATAGCTTGATATACCTCGATTTCTGACGGCAGATACCTACTCTGCAAATAGTTTGATCTTGTCGCAAGTATTGAAATTATAATTGACGGTAGTATAACAAAAGGCTAGTGTCACCGGCGAACTAATTTATATGGGATGAAATTTGGATCTTTACCATAAAATAGCAAGTAATGTTATATAATTGATTTGCTTAGTGAGCTATGTGGTGATGCGGTAATGTTTACTCGTTTGATGCCATTGACAAAGGACGGATGCTACCTTAGGACTAATACACAATGCTTTCACTGGCTTTTTGAAATGAGCAAATGTCTTTCTCTGCACTAATCGACGCTTACATTTGAAGTAAATTTGTGTATGACTTGATAATCTGCTTTAAATCTAATGCAAAAGCGGTGCGAGGCAGAGTTGGCGAGGAAGAGACGAGCTCTGACCAAGAACAGATGAAGTGCTATCAACGACGAGTAACGCAGTGTTGAGTAAGGTGACCTGAGAGCGGAGTAAGATACAGGTATTAGCTCAACATGAGTTCTATTCAATAAGGTAGTTGACACAGATATATAAGCTGAGTTAGCATCTGAAAGAGACAAATCAGGTACAGGTGCCTTCGCTATATAGGTCAATCTCAGGACCACACTATTAAAGTCAGCGGAGACCTGACAAAATTTGGATGACTTTTTACGAGACGTTCCATTTTATTTGCTATTCGTTGTGTTGGCCAGAGTGGGACAACTTGTCCAAGTTCCTACAGTGTTTTTATCTTGGAAAACAATCTTTTTGCTTCGACCTAGGCCTTTGGTCTGTACTTAGATTTACTTTAAGCCCTTAGCCAGATGGGAGAGTAGAAACAGAACGCTTTGGATTTTTCTTTGAATCTAGTAGAACATCTTAAAATCGTTTTAATTAGACTGTGACGCAATTAATGAGCTTTGCATAATGAGGTCGTCTACAGCCATACGAGGGCAGTTTTCGAACTCGACTCTACGATGACTGAAGGCATAAAGTTTACTTGACGCTTTTGCCATAAGTTGATCGGAATTAATTTTATTGTATCATCGAGACCGTGAGTTTGTTTCAAGAAAAGCCGACCTCTTATCATGATGGCGAATAAAAGTACTGTAATATACGCCCTTTTCCAAACCCTTCGATGAATGAACTCGTTTCCAGTTTTGTTTTCTATGGGAAAAACAACGGAAAGTCACTTTAGTTGCTATGTGTTTACGCATTAATGGCAATATAATGCATAATAATCAGGCGGTCATATATCCGTTTAAGACAGCAGACATTTTTCTGTAATGAGGATAGATCCTAGGAAAGATAACTTGTCTAGGGGATAGATGTTTTAAAAGATCAAACACTCCTTAGGGATTCAGTGAACATTTACATTTCTCTATTATGTATCGATGCACTCAAATCAAGACCAATGCCTCTGATGATAGAAGCCAACGTCGTTATTACACTGATATGTGGTAAAGGGGCCTATCGATATTGGCAATTTGTTTGAGCTACCCCTAAACCTCGGAGATTGTCTCCCAACCTCAGATTGATATTTCCTATATTATTGTGCCGACTTTTTCTCGTTACTGCGCTGAAAATTAGATAGCACTTTTAAACTAAGAGGCTGTTGTTCGTTCCACGAGAACTGTGACAGTCTTTCCTCCTCAAACTTTTTTCATAAACACAATTCTTTTAGTTCTAACAGACGTATGCACAACTATCATCTATGATGATAACTTACTATTTCGGCAGCCACAAAAGAAGAAAGTATATGAAGTACATGTTAATATTTAAACAATTTTACTACTGAGAATTTGAGTAAAGGTCTGTGAAAGCAATATCTTCTGAGTAACTTGTGTATCTTCTCCACGGTTATGTCTAGAATTGGATATTGTTGCGCCATAGAAAGAGCTGTTCGCCAGGTGTTACTATATGAAGCTTAATCATCATATCGTCCGTCGTTGAGGGGGCAGTGAATGCGTAAAGCTATAGCGCCATCATTAGACAACTGTATATGTACTTCTAGTGATCTAGTGGTCTATCGATTCAAGACTGGATCATTCTCTCCCTATGGCAATACAGCTGTAGCTGCAGCTGTCTAAAGGCACGTGGTAGATAACACATTTCGCTTCGCAAATATGAAACGTGAAGCGGGAAAGAGAAAAGCAGGGGCTCCCACTTTTGATCGTCGCCCAAATCATGCGTTAACCGTCTACCCAATTTATGTTTGCCTTATCTGTTTGACCGGTTTCGTTATATATTGCTATATATATATATACCAAAAATGAGTGCTAATGTTCGTGCCTTTTGAAGTAAATTATGACCTCGATGACCGCTCTCAACATTCTGTTGTTGACCTCCGTAGAGGTTCTTCCACGAGACCCGTTTTCGCTTTCTGTAATTCCTTAAACCAACGGTTTGGGGTACTTTTGGCAGTATGCAGATCGTCAACGAGCCCTAGGTTTACATGGTTCCGCCGACGTAGTTTCAAGATAACGCTCAGATTCGTAGATCCCCTAGACCTCCTGATTTTCCTATAATTAATCGTAATTTGTCTGCTAACAATTTAGGTGAACGGACTGCCTTAGACTTTAAAGAAAACAACTGCATCCATAGCACAGAAAATACGCTGGTAATAAAATAGTGCCTGATACATGCATGATTAATGTGTCTCATATTTAACGATTCAACATGTATATTTTAGAACTAGGTATATACGACACATGCAAAAGTCGAAAAATGTTGCCTAAAAGGGCCTTTCTTTACAGTTAGGCAAATTAAATTATAGCCTACCAAGATATTTATTTTAGGGAGCGTTTGTAGTATTTAACGATATATTAGAATGCCATTTACAAAATGCATCAATGACAATTCCAGTGTTAAGTTCCTGGAGGATCTGCTGAGCTCAAGTTTGCTAACTTTAAGGCTATAGGTTCAGGTATGAGTGAATAATAGTTAGTTTGCTGGAACGTAATAAGTACGCTGTGCGAGTAATAAGAAGAAACTGATTTCTCTTACACACAATTAAGTTTAATCAATATAGATGCCATTACAGATTTTGTTCCTATTTTTTGTCGGAATCCTTATCATAGGACAGAGAATCTTCTTTATAAAACGAAAAATTTCATATTCTATGTATGGTTGAGTCAAGGAGTTTCTGATATAGAGTTCAGCAGACGTTCCAGTGAATAGCGCTAGTACGAGGCTCTTTACCGTGACCCTTTAACCCTTACTCTCATCAGGTAAATCTGAGTATCCATTAAAGAAGACCCTTTCCCGATGGAGCTATTTCCTTCTAAAGCAGCCAGGCAAAGGTAGTAGTTCAGGTTTGAAGCGGTAGATAGGTTTGGAGGTGTAGTTCTGAGCTGGGCTGACGGCCATCGGGCTGTAGGAAAGGGAAAAGCGAGTTACCCTTCATTCGAAAAAGGCGGTGTCCCACTTTTCAAAGCACCCGCTCAGGGGCGATCTCCGGAATCTTGTATGTATTTTTCTGACAGAAGTTTGTCCTAGCTTTTGTCGGACAGCGGCAATGGACGCCCTTGCTGTCGCGCCGCCTGCACCGTTGTATGAGGGAGGGCAAATTCAGTTAGTTACCATTTGCTGATCTCAACAAAACCCAGGTCAATCTAGGTCTGGATACTCCGATATGGACTTCGATCTGTGTTGTACGATACTTACGTGATAATAATAACGTTACATTATCTATTTGTTACCCAATAATGAGCCTTAATAAACTTCTTCTAGAAAGAAGCGCAGTACAAGACTTGATTGAATATGAATATAGAACACAGGTCCTACATTTTTCCTTATGAAGAACAGTTAACCGAAGAGTTATGGGTTAAAATAAATGTCTAAATATTTTTTCCCATGTTTATTGTCTGGGACAAATTTATTAGTTCGGATTAAAGAATACGATGAAATTCATTTCAAAGAGCTTATTATACCTTATATCTCGAGAAAACAGCACATCATTCAAGAGGTAAGTAAGTACTTTAATGAATATAATTTAGTGTTTAACGTGGCAGGATACCTGCAGTCTTCCGTATACAAATTCAGAGAAGATCGCTTTGACTGTCTTTTCAAACGTGTAATCTTTCAACAAATACACTTCTAGACTATACTAAAGATTATCCTTAGACACTGGTTGAGTAGTAATCATTAAGTCATTGATTCGATAAGATCAACACAGCGAATGATACTCGCTAATAAACTTCTTCTTTAGCCGAACTATGTTTATCAGTTTCCATATTTAAGAATTGAACGAAAGCTGCAAAGTGGCTATTTGAAGATTAGCGCGCCGTTTCGTTGACCATGTCACTCGTCTAGCGTATGGTATATGTATGGGGTCACTAGAATATAATGATTATACACGAAGAGTACTTCGAGAACTCTTATATACTAGATCAATTTGGCCTCCGTTGCCCATAAATACTTTGCGGTAGTGCCAGTTTGCCTTACGCGCTCGACCACCGTATCTATATGACGTAACTCAAAGGAGGCAAGCGGGATGACCCTTATACACTTCTCACTATCATCATGCTGCAAATCCCTCTATGCTCAATCGAGACACGTAAAGCGATGAAACCAAAGAAGATGTATCAAAATTTGCCTCATCCATCATTCTCAACCTTTGGAGATATTCCAGAGGTTACGCTATTACGCTCACTTTTTTGCTAGAGCGACCTATAGCGTTCTGAATGGGACATATGTTTCAACAGTTTAGTCAGGTAGAAGCAGCAGTGTCGAATGTTGTTCTATGCCTCTTTTGAGTCTACATCCCGCCCAAGTATGCATCTGATCTCATAGAAATATGCCGCCTCCGCTAGCCTTAAACGATTCTTCCTATCGTTATACCGTTACGGGTGGTCGGGTCAGAGGATGCGTGTTGTATCGGTGGCTGGGTAATTTTCGTCTGTGGTTTGTTGAAACTGTACTATCATAGACTGGTCACAGGTGTAGCGGTCCTTTTCAAATATATCCCATGTTAGAAATAAGACAAAATGCAGATCAGGAGTCTTTTCTAGTAAAGGCACGTTGACTTTTGACTTTGGAAAACTGTCGAAAAGAATTTCGAAACGCGCGCAGGTTTCTATAACTAATAACACGATTTCTATAATTAACTCTTTTTTCCTTATTCAAGCTTTATTATTAGAAAAATAGGCTATATTGAACTGCTAGGTGCATCTCATGAGACCTCAGTTGAACGATAAAAAAGCCAAAAAACTAGTCAATTGGTAGGTAATAACAATTTTTAATATCTTAAAATTACATTTTTAAAGGTAGACAAAAAAGAGGTTACTTTTCGTGGCGGTGATTTTCTTTGTTCTAGGTTACAACATCACCCTGGCGATCTTTTTGTTGTTTACTTTTTAGCACTGTAATTTATATATTCTGTATAAACAAACCTGCGGAATCATCTAATTTTAGGTATAGCATCCAGCACTCGCCTCCGTCTGGAATTTAACAGTAGGTCCTGCTAGACCTATCTAGAGCTTTTCCAACAGCCTTATAAAACGACACAGCGGCCATACAAGCAGCTAGTAAGCTCAACGATAATTCCTTATCTTCCTCAACTCATTGTTTTTTCTTCGTTCCTTATTTTTTTTTATTATTAATATAATTTAATTACTTTTGCCAACGCTGGTATTTGAACCAGCGTGGCAGAATGCTATTTAGTTATGGTTACTATAGCAACACATTTAAAAAGGGGCGTTTGAGCTGCCGAAACCACCTCACCCGAGCCTGCGGAAGTTGCATAGGCCGAGATGCGGTGGGCCTCTATGAGCCACTGCATTTCAGACATATATGCAATCGGATACAGTCAATGCTAGTAGTTATTTGTAGAAAAATTGAAAGAACTTAGTGGCCCTGAAGCTCAACTTAGCTTAGTAAAAATAGATTTGAAAAATAGTAGATATCAACTTGGGCTAAGGCATCGTATTTTCGAACTCGGTATATGGTTGTTAACACGTGATTGTTTCAGAGAAAAGATCTGACGATCTTTATTCGTGTAGCGCGTCATTCGGGCAAAGCTTGGTTGTCGGTAAACGCACCACATTGCGTCAATTGTATGTACCAAAACCACGTTTGTTGTAAAAGTTTCAAAGTAATTAAGTTAGTTTTAAAGAACAGTGCACATATTGTTACTGTTGTCAACAACGATACGATTCATGGATGTACCACCATTAAAGCCATTTAACATCTGATTTCACACTGCGCAGTAGAACCTTTCGATAGACCAATCATAAGCTTTGCCTTTGGCAGCAAATGGTTACAGGGCATCGGCTTTTGGAGCGAGATAATCACAAGCCATCTTCAAAAGAACATTCTCCCTTCAGTTTTGTTGAATGATTCCACCCATGAAGTCATTGACGATCCAGGTAACTCCACCTCTGATTCGTACAACCTCACTTCGTGTGGCTAGATCAGCAAATGATACAGGTTTTAATTATTCTCTCTCTCTCTCTCTCTCTGAAATGCAGTAAATAGCATTAATCACATTTCGACCATAAAAGAGTCGCGTCTTCAACAGGGACACTGGCATGTCGTTTCTTTTCCCGTGGAACCGGTCGTATTCAACGACAGCGTTCAATCTCGGTCCATTTAGCCCTATAGCCAATACAATGCTGTACCAATAAACTATACGTCCAACCGTACTTAATATAGTGTACGCGAATTATTCTGATAGCAACGCTTAGAAAAGTTTTGGCTACCTTTAAATTGCTTTCTGTCCTTGACAGGTATGCTAAGGCAAGCTCTATCGGGCTACATATTATAAAAAAAATAGTTCCAGATAAGGATTACGACATACGGCTTGTGTCTGTGGCTGACCAATGCGAGACCCCTACTAACGTGCAGCAAAGCTTAAGGTTTCCGGTCAAAAACGTTCATCTGGATGCCGGATGTTACAACAGTAGCTGAACTGGCAGCCTTCCCTTAACGAGTAATAGCTTCTTCTACACAAAATCAGCTACACAAATAACTAAGCGCTTTGTTAATAAATTGGTCATGTTCCCCAGACCAGCCCACTCCCCCCACCTTAACATACAAAGCATTATGTAAGAAAACAGCGCAATATTGCTAGGTTAACTATTTTTTCTAGATAAGTTGTTTCGACGGTAGCCGGAGGCTTAGTTGGATATCTAAGAGTACAATACATAGCGTCGCTATAAAATATTCATATTTACGTAGTAAACGTGAAACAAGGTAAAAGTTAATATTGTCAAATCGAAGTAGTTAATAGAAAAAAAAATTCTAGGTACAGCTGCAGAAATCCCCCACTGCCGCAATGAATACCTGAATGTAGAACCAGGTGAGCCTGTAAATAAGAATTACATATTGGCCTTTTAAAGAAGTTAGGTAATGTTTCTGAGTTCATGGATTTACGTTGGGTACCATATATTTATCGTTGAGCTATCATTCACCTATTATCTGTACATTTCGCGGCAAACACTATATAAAATAAAGAAGAGAAAGGCTAGTCGGCGCAGCATTGCCTGTGTAAGAAATTACCTCAAATTATATATGATTAGCGTAAAAAAGTAGAATGTTTCTGTCTAAAAGATGTCATCATCTGGCGGAAGAGAATATTACGAATTGTGTAGTAACAGATTCATTTCTACCAGTCGGTGGGCCTATGTCTTTCTACCTGTCTGAGTTACAAGACGTTACAAATCGAGACGAACACGTCAACCGAAACGAGCTGTTTTCGGCGAAGACTAGAACAATTCGAAGTGAAAGTTTTGGCACGATTATGAAATAGGGAAATTCGCTTTATTTCCTTGAGCATAGCGTTGGTCCGCTATCATTACTCATATTTGTGTCCTGCATGTACACGCAGCGTTTGTTCCTTTAGAATTGTTTTTCTGTCCGACTTCCGCCGCTAATATCCATGGCCCGGTCCCGTCCATTGGCGGTGGTATCATTACGTTTGCTTATTCCCCTGTTGTCTTCCGCTTGCTGGTAGGTTAAGCCAGCTGAGCTCATAGCTCTCTTTTCTGAGACGGTATCCTATATCGGCACCATCCTACTATCGATAAATGTGTTGCAGAGGTTCGAAAAAGAGACCGATAGTCCGAAAAAGTTACCACTGGGCCTAATCAACACATGAAAAAGGAACTGGGATTTCACAGGGGAAGGACTATTATGCTGCAGAAGGCACTGTAATAGAGAATGACGACTTCCCAACTTCCACACAGAATGGGCATCGAAACATTTCGCTTTGCGGGTTCGCGCTATATATTGATTCACTGTTACTACATCAGAGGTCATCGTCAGACTGGAGGCTCCATCCGCATCTGGAAAGGTTGAACGAACCCCACCCGATCAGATCCCGGCTATTGTTGATCCCCTGCAACCTCCTACTTACCGATTCTCTATCCACCGGTGAGCTCTTCTTCTGTCACTCCAGAAATCGAATACGTCGTCTGTAGAAGATATCGACTGCCGCAGATGGAACAAAAAAGCGACGAGCCATTCAACGAGACTCCGCAAGCCGTCTGCACCGGTGTTTCGTTCGTATGACGAAAATTTCGCGGTGGAACTGTTTGCTCCCATCAAGCGATCTGGTTCAATAACCTCGCACATACGCGCGGGGGGTGTGAACAGAGAAAGGAGCGAATAATCATAGAACCTATGTACACTGAAGCTTAGCAACATCTGATTGTTGAACTCTATTTTTCTAGACTAGATAATATGCTTGCTAACAACCAAGATTAATTAATAAAGGCTGTTTTAATCTGGCAAACAAGCATCTCTGAAGAGAACAGTATACCACTTAGCCGGAGCTTCGTGTCCTTAATCACACTTTAGTAACCAGATTTATTATCATTTTTCTCATTTATTTGAATAATGGTATATTTCATTGATTGTAAATCCTTGGAACCAGGCTTCGTAGTTTTGTGAAAAGATTAAATATAGAAACATTACTTGGATCGTACATGTATGCTATATATGTATATATTTACTATATGTCTAGCTTATCTTAATTGGCAACATGCGTTCTGAAATACACCAAAATAACGCCCGACCGGACCCTGCAGTACTTCCGTACCCAATATATCTTCTTCTAAATCTACTTGAAATATTGAATTTTATATATTATGCTCTTATGTCCAATCGCATTGGCAGATTTATGCCTTTCGTAAGAAAAGTGTCGAAGTGCACATCTGGAGACACCTCAAACAGGCACTTCGTAATTCAAATTTTATCCCATTCAGGACTAACTATTAAAGCACACTCCATATAATATGAATATATATCCTTATACAGAAGATCGTAAGGTATACCCAGCAACAGAAGCTAGGACATCAGACCTTTTGAAGACGTCCATATATTGTTAGGTTCCAACAAAATGAATATTCGTACCAGCCAAAATACCCCCTAGGCCTCCCACACGAAACCTTAGAATATCTCCAAGACTTCGTCATGCGCTTCTATTCGCATCATACGAAGTCTTCCGCATTCCCGAATAGGCGTTACTACTTCGGTAGAGACACCTATCAAAGTGGTTGTGCGTTCTTTGCCGGATCACTGGGTCTGGCGCCCAAACAGCCCGGATGGACGATCAGCTCGGAGAGCCGTTAGGAAACGGAACGGGGTTGGATTTCAGCGTTGACCGCTTTCTCAGGCAGTTCGCGTGTTACTGGAAACTCCACTGTCTAATTTTTTTGTTCATCCCTCCAGATACGAACCGTTAATGCCACATGCAGTATCGCTTTATCGCAGGTATTCGTGCAGGGGTTGGCCCGAAAACAAAAATAACCCTGATAGCCGAATAATGTAGAAAGCATAATATTGACCATGAGATCTGCCCCAGCACCAAATAGAATATTAACAAACATGGCCTAGAAGTAATATTCTGACGGTAAACACCTTATTATCAAAGTTCACAAAATATACAAATAATTTAAAGTTCATCGAATTTGATTTTCATCGACCTATTATAGGTCGCAAGTGTTCAATGAAGCGTGTTATACGCTGATGGCTTTCAAAGCTAAGGCAAAATAGCATGAGCTATCATTTCACATTCACTGATGTAATACTGCCGCAGTTTTGCGGTCCGTCTAAAGCCAGGCTACTTGAAGTAGTAGACGAAATGTTTTATTTCTGGATTATAACATAAGTTTGGGTGCTTGAGTCACTTTTGAGTAGCTGCCATTCTAAGGGGGACGAGCTAAAATTTGGTGGTTTTTGAAATGACTTCAACAAACATTGTCATTGCTTATAATGTATAATAATTCCCTAACTAAGTATATATTTAAAAGAAAAATAAGTGAACTGCAAAACTATTGGAGAGGAATTAGAAGCTAACACGATCAATCACGTCACGTCACAAGAAATCCCCCATTTCAAGCATAAGAGGCCGGGGGGTCAGAATCGGGATTAAAAGTAGAAAAACTTTGATTTGTGAAGCTTTAACTTTGTTGCCAAGAATTTTGTAAACACCCAGGGTAGTTGTTAAAATAAGTTGATTATAGAAGGTACTAACATAAATATCTTTGTAATATTATATTATTCATGTAACGCAAATATTAATGTGTATTCGAGTACAACAGCGATTCAAGGATTTAAATAAAAATCGTACGTGACTTGATCATATTTTTTAAAAATTAAGTCAATTAAAAATCCGAAAAAAAGAAGACCGCTTATCAGCCGTTTACCGTTTACTTTTAGAAGCACGAAGACAAAATGTAAACCGAAATGAAAACGTATTTGGAAAAAACCCAAACAAACTAATGAGGCGGTGGCATTATCATCAGTGCTATGCAAAAAACATTTAGTTATTCTAAGTGTAAAATATAAAGAAAAAGCTATCTTCTTAGAAGGAAAAAAAACTGGGTTACTCCCAGCCTAGCCCAAACCATCGAGAGGATCCAAGAACATAGCTCAGCCCAATTATCAAAATTATATTCATCATGCGAACATAGTAAACTGATTATAAAATTAACTACCTAAATCAAAGTTAACGACATCCAAGCTGGAAATGCTTAGCTATAAAATAACAAATAAATGCTAGACCTAAATTACGTGTATTTTGTTAATGCCGACAAAAATGCTGCACAAAATTGAGGAGTCGATGGTGTTAAAGTCCTTACCTGTCGCTTGGAAACAAGAAGCAGGGCGCCTTTTACCTATGACTAAATTAAGTTTATTTAGCAGCAGGTTACCACCTGTTCACCGAACCGATTCATATAATAAAACGACAATATCTTTACTTCCTTTCTATAATACCTGTACAAATTCAGCGCCGAGAAGGGCATTTGAGGTATAGCTATTCCTATGCACAAACGTGGAGATTGAACTCCGGACAACCCTCGACCAACGGCCGCTCCTTTTGTCTTTAGCGAACTGCTGGTGAAGTCCTAAATTATCAAACAGAGAAACAGAATTGTTAGCAAGCATTAACATCAATTCAGGCAGGGTAGGCCGAAATACAAAGAGTGCGATGATAGTGCTTAGGGACGCTTTTGGCCAAACAACGAAAAACAAAAGGAAAGTTTTTATGATTTTCATTTGGATCAGATAAACGAATTTGATAGTGTTAACATGAAGCTGCGAATCAGCAGACTACCGTTTTGTCAATCTAGAGAACTCAATTATAAAGCTTACCTACCGACTCGTATTTAGCTAGCAAAGAACGTGTGATAAAACGCCTGTTGAAACAGGCTCTTGTCAAAATGACAAACGGGAAGCCCCCCAGGATTTCGTCACGGGATATACTGTCGTTCTCATGTATATAAATGACCTCCATGAGTTTTGTAAGGATATAATGCAGTTCGCTGATGATATATGTATCCTTATTAAAGCGACTACAAGAGACGAACGATATTATTACACTAAATTAACTGAAACTGGGTGAATAGAAACCACACGCGTAAAGCTAAGATACTCGACACTCCACTTCGATAGAATAGCCCGATCAATTTAGATGCCAAATTTTACAAATTCTTATTTGCCTTATTACTAAACAAAAAAAAAAAACAATCGGCGGATGATGCTTATACACGGTCAATCCTAGTCGTAATCGCATCATCCACCAACGAATAATTGGGACTGTTCGTGTATAGAAGAGGTCAATACTTACAACTATTGCGAAATGGCATAGGGCAGACATACATACATACATATTAAAAATATACAGAGAGAGTCAAGGGCTGGCTGTACCTTATTACGAATATTAAGGAAGATCTGTATTAAACATCTGTCGATGCTAAACTTGCCGACTGGTGTCGGTCCTCTCGCACAGTATTGGGTACGGGTTACTGTTGTCAGTCCTGCTTAAATATCTGCTAGTCGTGATTTTCTAGGTTTCAAGTACGGCAAGTTTTAACCGGTCTGCTTTTCAAAGAAGTCGCCGATAGCCGGTTACGAGTCGAAATGATCGGGAAGCACTTAAGCCAGTCCTCAACCCCGTAAATCGCTTAGAAGCGTCTTGCCTCATGTCTATTCTGACCTTCTACCGGAACAGGCCCATGTTTCGCTATTCCTCTATTTACCAATGGGCTGAGAAAACGCTTTCTGCAATGCCCTCGTACAATGACGCGTTCGTGATCTGCAAATGTCAGAACTCCGAAATTTCAAGGAGCAAGTGGTGTGAACGACGACGACGATGCGTGTGTAGCAAAGCGAACCAATATAACAAACATGTTATTTTCCATTTATGGTACAATCACAAGCTTCGTACCTTTGCCCTGTACCAAAGAACAGTTTCCTTAGAGTCTGTTTGTGAGAGATACGTCGCGGCCAAATATGTATATGCATGTAGCTGCATATATATGTAAAACTGTCACTTTTCATTCTGGCTTAGAAATTCTTAGCTATCAATGTGCGATTAAATCTAATAATAATAATAATTGAGTTTAAGGCTCTAAAACAGTTCTTACTCTATCATACTCGAACTATCTTTTTCACTTTATATATATATATATATATATATATATATATATATATATACGAAGTAAAGGTCTCTTGACATATGTATATATTTACAACAGACATTTGTTCGACACTACGTGACAAGAATGTTAAGTAAATAGATTGATAATTAACACTCTCTAGGCATCTTATTTCTTTTGTGCTCTTCATTTTCAGTGCATCTTCATCTGAATTTATCCGAGCTTAAATGAGACCGCAATCGTAGTAAGTGTACAAGTTAGTAACTCACTCGACTATATACGGGGCATTAATAAATGCTGCAGTCTGAAAGTTTTATATGGATAAACATGTCAGGATCAAACTAGCGAATGTTAAATGATTTTTCTCTCATAGACGCATAAGTACTAGCTTGTCCCGACAATTTATTGGCATATATGGGAACATAGGGCTATTTCTGTTTTCAAATATAGGCAAAAAATAAAATGGAAAGAGTGTTTGCACGCTTGACACAATCTAGACAACATTTCTACAAACTGAAAAATATGTATACATAGCGGGGTATTTGAATTCGGAATGTTCTTGATGAGTTCGTATCTATTGTATCTAAGCAAAACTAAGGACATTGTCTTCATGTCCTAGAGGTGCCGTTTACGGTCGATTTGAAAATATCGCTTCTTTGATCTGCAAACTTTTTTTCAACAGTGAGCATGCGTTGAACGATACTGGTAAATGTAAATAATGTGGCGCACGCACGTTGCACACATAGCAGGATTGAAATTCTCGAACGGATACACGACCGCAAAAAATATATGTGTATTATTGAATTACTTTAGATTCATTCATTTTAATTAAATTCGGTTTCTTTTCTCACACCGTTAACTGTAACACATATTTGAATCTCGCGCTACACGATTATAGTACACGCTTTCGACTGTGGTACTCGCACCCGCTGTACCACAACCATGCGCATCTCTTTCTCAAATTCGAAAGTTATAAATAATGGAGTCAGTCTGCTATTATCATTGTTTACATATGTTGTTTGAATAAGCCGGTAGCACCACGGAACAGCTCGCTAAGTGATAGGAGCTATAACGTTATTGTTTGGAAAAAAAATGTGATGTAAAGATACAACTAATTGTATGTTATCAGATTTGTGTAGTTTTTTTAGTAGGACAAATTGTCGCTATGATCTATATGGGCTAATCTCATTCGTGTTTCAAGATCAATGAAACTATTTTGGCATTATAGGAACATGTCCCGTGAACGTAACGTAAATATTGATTTATGTCTAATACCACAACAGTTAATGATACTGAATTCTACCAGACTGACGCGGCTGCTTCTGTATGTCGATAGTCTGTTGAGAGAATAGTCGAAATTTGGTATGAAACATAAATGAGCGACAGCCATCAACGACTCGTTGGGTAAATTGCTTTATAAGACGCTAACCTATTAGAAATGTTGATATATTCAAAGGTGAACGATTTTACTTTTGATGAGACATACGCACTGTTATTATTTCCTGCGACGCCACAAACAATAGTGAAGTTCAATTATTTATTTTGTGATAGTATTTCATTCCATATACGTGCTCGACTCATTTGTTTTCCACTGTTAACAATGGGGAAGCATGACTTTGGATTATAGTACTTGAATAAATAGCATTAAACTTATCTTGGTTGGAAGGTTGAGTGCGAGATGAGATACCGTCGCGTTTGAGAAGCGCGCACAGGCGATCGCACAGCCAGCGCAGAAACGAACCCTGTGGATACCAGCCGCCAGAAGAAGGACATAATGAGCTAACCGTATTTTGTTTAAGCGCTTTCCCAGCAGTAACAACAACAACGATGAACGTAACACGCCATGACAATGACTCTCACAGAGTAAAACAGTAGCGAGGCAACGCTCTCTGGTCGCCTCAGCGACGCCAGGCAGCGTGCCACAGTTACGACACAGCCAACTAGCAATCAGTGGAACGCCTGCGCGATCCACCGCCGTCACCGTCGTAGCCAACGTTCTCGTGCGCGTCTCACTCCACCAGCTGGCACATATTCTCAACAATAACAAGGCGGAAAGTCCTACGATCCTACTACCGTTATGGCTAGCATGAAGTGATAGTGGAAGCCTGAGCAAGTAGGAAATATTCGCGCACGGACTAAATATACACGTATCTCACCCGGCATCTTGTACATATATATTTCTGGTGACGCTAGAACACCGCTAATTTTATCCGCGAATCCGTATGCCTTGCCGCTGTTTTGTATCATATACTTCATGGATAAGTGATAGAGTAATACTCATGGAAGCAACACCTGCCGTGCAGTATACCTACTTTATGAGCGTGTCAGCACAGATCTGTTTAGTCGTTAGAATGACGGTAACTAGTGTATCAGTTATTATCTTCGCGTTCATGATACGTCGTCATATAAGTATAGACATGCAAAAATAAAACAATAATAATCACTTGAATAAAAAAAGCTTTAAAATATAATTTTTATCTTCAATAACAAACAAACCGCATGTCTCAAATAAACAGTAGTAATAATGACAACAACAAACACGCCCACCAAACAATTCGCTTATTTCAACAGCGTTTCGCCGATTTTCTAGTCTAAGCTAATTATAATAATTCACCGCTAAAATATTAAGAATGGTACTATTAAAAATTATGCTGCTGGATATGTCATTCTAAAGTCGATCCCAATAACTGCGGTAGTATTAATCAACTAGTAAGGCCGTCCCATAGTCGCTATCCTTACGCCTTTCGGAGCCTGCAGTTGTAAAACAGCATACCTTTTCGTGGCCATAAACTCACCCGAATAAAAAGAAATTAAATTGTAAGGTCTAGGTTGTGTTATGCAGGTAGGTGTTCCAAGACAAACATCTTCAGGTTAGTTGAAAGTTGTCTAATATTATAGATTTCTGAAGTAAAGCTACACGCTATGGCATAAAACATCACCGACTAGAACACTGCTGTTTGTAGTGTGTTAGGCCTCGTATGGTACCGTAGTAGCGTGTCAGGGGAACGCTTCGTAACGTACGATGATGCGCCTGAGGCAGCGCCGCTGACTCTGTAGGCGCTTGGCGAGTCTATTTATTCCTTAGAGCCGACATCACATCTGGCGGTGACTAACTGGACTTGAGTGCAGCATCTGCCCAAGCTATGATAGCTCTACCTATGGCACACTTCGTATGCGTACGAGATACGAGAGTGTCCGCTAACGCCGTTGTACGCTATGGCGACTGTCGTATATTAATAATGATCGGTTGACTTGCAGCGGCGCCATGCATCGGCCTTACGGCAAACGGGTCTCTAGACGGAGGAGCATAGCACCGAGTCGCAGTACCTGAAACATCGACGCTGCAAGGGCCTAGTCGACGCAATAGGTTAGTTTTAAACTCGCTCAAGCCTTTACCTTCCCCCACTTGACGGACTGCCATGGCAGCGTCCCTATAGCAGCGATGTTTGTAGCACGTTGACACAGAACATAACGTGTTTCGAAGCTACACCCTATTCTCGACAGTCAATTGTCAATAGTGTACAATCAGGAATGCCGAATAAGGTTTCCACAAAGATGCGGATCGTCGATTACAATCATGGAAGGAAGCTCCTTCGTATGTTTAACAAACGCCGTCTCGACTCACATCCGAGTTGTGATTTGCGAATACACAGCTGTGACAGTAAAGAGGCATTCTCTGCCCACAAGCTGATTGCGGCTGCCGCGTGTCCCTACTTCGACGCACTTTTGTCATCGAACTTCGTTGACTCCAAAGCCGCCAAGGTGGAGCTGCCCTTCTCGAACAGAGTAATCTCGGCCCTGCTTGATTATATCTACAGCGGAACGGTGCAATTTGACAACGCGAGTGCGCTGGAGCTTCTGTATGCGGCAGACTTCCTGATGATAGACTATTTAAAAGGGCCTATAGTGAATTTCATTTGTGCCGATCTGAAGAGTGTTTTTACTGAGCAAAATATTGAGTCAATCGGCGTCGATGCCTCTCTGGTAGTATGCAATATTCTCAAGTATTACGTTGATGACGATGATGTGACCAGCGCCATTGGGGACCTGCTCATGACGTTAGAGGAAAAGAGTGTGGACTCAGACACATTGGATGGCGACGACATCGTCGACCCGCTCATGAACTCAACGAGACTCGGCTCGACAAAAGGTATCAACTGTATGCCGTCGAAGACATGCGTGTTTCGCATCTTCTCTAACAAGCTGTACAGCTTTGACGGATTTGGCTGGTCCAGAGTGTTTTGTCCTGAATTTAACGAGAAAGCGCCCTCGTTAAAGAGCTTTGCTGTTGTTGATAAACACGGGAAGTTTCTTTACCACACACAGGATGAACTGCGTATCTTCGAAATTGAAGATTTGTACACTAACGGGGCTGCCCGATCACCGAGTGACCGCTCCCTAAAACCATTTCAGGAAGAAATCCTCTCAACGCAATCCAGCCGACTGTGCTTTTCCGAAAATACAATAATGGCCTTATTTACGGAGGCCAATGAAATCGAACAACAAATCCACATTTGGAACGACCTAACTCAACGTTTTCAGCCTTTTGGAGATATATGGCCGCTGAGCATTACATATCTAGACTATATCTTTGAGGACTCGGTCCAGGGTAAATCGCGTTTGTTTGTCGTTGGAAATTTCAAGACTCTCACGGGAGAAGTTATAGCAAATTCAGTCTTCGCTTTCAACCTATGCCCAATTACAGGAGCCCATTTATTGCTCTCCTATAAATCGATACCTGTCCTTCCATACATTAACAACTCGTACATTTATCATCATTTTAACGGAAAGCTGCTAGCAATTCCCCGAACGATTGGCCGCAATTTCTGTAAGGATTTTTACATGCTCGATGAAAACTCCGCCACATGGATACCGTGGGAGGAAGCAAAATTGAAGGTAGAAAACCGAACTATATTGGACGTGGTATCAACTAAAGATTCGCTATACTTAATTATGAGCAACTTCGATCATCGCTGGCAGAATGAGTTCGTGCAATGGAACGGACACGAGTTCACAGACGTTACATTTTCGACGAGTATTCCCATTGAGGGCAAGCTATTGGAGAGAATATCTTGGATCGATTACAACGTTGTTAATAAGGTCCTACAGAAGGCTAGAGGGCTTTGGCTGTAAAATAACTGCCGTGTGACAATTTCACTTTTTAATCGTTTGCATTTAACTTACAGAATATTTCTTCCCCATTGAATTACATTCTATCTCTATCATTTGATGTGTACAATACGCTAAAAAGAATAAATCTTGAATTTGTATGTATTCATTTGATGATTGTGCTTTCAACTTCTTATGCTAATAGATATACAGTAAGCCATAAATTAGTAAGTTACAGTGAGCAGATAACAACCTACTCAAATGTTCAACAAGCATATCACAAGGCAATACCATTTTTCATTTTTCTATTCGTTAGTAACTTCTTGCACATACAAGTTTCATTCCATGATTAACGAGACTAATATATATATATGTTTTTCTTTGAGCGTCTCAAAGGCGGCTTTTGTTATATTATTAAATGGTACACGAAACAACCTATAACGTAATCATTCAGCCAATATGGCGGAATTCGCTAAACGTGTCTATTTTAAGACACCGCTAAATTGGCGATTGGACGTAACCTTGTCGAAGCTTTGAAGAAGAGGAACATGAGTACTTACGCACTAACGCTTGTTATAAAAGACGAATGTATTATAGGACTATAGGTTAATTATTGACAACGTACTAACACTTTTCAGTGTTTGTACCGTTTTATCGTTAGGGTGGCGCTGCGTCTATCTAGTAGTTTTTTTACTGGACAGCCTATTTCGAGTCTGTTGTGACTGCCTTTGCACGCAAATGCCATCATTGATAAGCTTCCGGAGATCTAAAAAAAAAGTTTCATCCTTAGAATAGGTCCTCGAATAGGACAATGTAAACTGTGTGAAACGAAGGTCCGAAAAAAGAGTTATGGCTCACTCTATTTCCGTACATATTCACCATCAAGATGCTTATCATTTTTGTAAATATCCATGTACTTACATTAAAAGCAACGGGTGTGTTTGCATGTCGGATTTGTGAAGACGCTTTTTCATAGACGCTTACATGTGAATATATTGTCTCCTAGTGTATGTACCGATTTTATCATAGCCTGCCGTTTTATATTTATTTTTTTTTTATACAAATATACACTACGCAGTACGTAGCGTAGAAAGCCAAAACTTGGCATTTTTAACCCTCTAAATATACTTCAGCGCCACAATAAATGTTGAATGTTCGTAAGTCCTATTCGCTGACATATGGCGGAAGCCTACAATTCGCCAGTGCTGGCCAATGGCGATCGATCGAAGAGCCGTGAGTGAGAAAAGCCAGGCCATCACTGTCACTGACCTACTCGTAGGCAGGTTGCCTGTTGGCATGTTCGCTTGGCCTGGTGAGCCCTCTCGCCCCTCGCTGCAACCAGACCTCGCACCGTGTGTCTGCGTTTCTGCCACCACACACACACACACACACTCACACACACACACAGACATATACACGCACACACAGTTTCACTCCATATGTGTTTACTTTTTCTGCGAGACTTGTGACATTCGATGGATCCTTTAGCCACATCATTTACGGAGTTTCTGTCACGTCGTGACGACTAATAAGTGACTGGTACGAGGTGTTCGGTGGGTTCGATGGAGCTCGCCCGTTCCATACTTGGTGTGGGTGGGCAACATGATGGCTATTCAAAGGGAGCTCCCATCGGTAAGTCGAAAATGTTTTCGGAGCGCAACGTCAATACGCGTCCACTACCGTACTTTTACCTGATAGCGGCTGTTGTTTGATAACAAGACACATAGTGATAAAATAATGATTAAAAAATCAACCACAGCTTCGACCTTGAGAGCAGGAGCGGACAGTTCTGTGGTCCTTTTAGCTCTGATTGCCATCGAATTTATTTTAACTCCTGCCGCTGCTAGCAGATATTCAGATGTTTCGACGAATATACCTTGTGCTGTTGTCCTGTGACCTAGTGGCACCGCACCACTAGTCACTCGGCATAGCGATACTTTCTATTTCCTCCCTAGTACTGATGTCGCTGTTGCTAATCCTTCTAGGGGAGCAAACTGAATGAACGGAAAATCCAGTTACTTGCTACCGCTACTTCTGCTCAGTTCATATCTGAGTGCTGCTCAATCAGTCGACTAGAAGCTGTGCGTCATACGAGCTTAGACACCGACGGCAACTGTGTGTCCGTCCCCTACATTCTATAGTTATTGCTTGTTTTGATCACAATTCAACCGCTGCGGGTCTGCCGCGTCTCTTATAAATCCAGCTGCCTGACCAAGAGAACTCAGGGCGTTCAATGTTCGTTTAGTTTGTCGCTGTTATCGTTGTTGTCGTTGTACCACTAGTAATGGTATAGATGAATGTTAGATGATTCATCCGAACCCTTGCTTATTTTAGGCTCTGACCTTTCATAGGTGCCGAAGGTGGACTGGTGCGGCCGAATACAGTCCAATAGAAGGTTGACAATTTACCGCCAGGTCGACTAGCTCAAGATCGAACCTATTGTGCTATTGATAGCGTGAAAAATATTCTGCATAATCATACAAAAAATAGCGCAGTTGGTCCTCCCGCAGCAATTTCAGCGTAAGAATAGTGGTCAACGACGAGATAAATATCCAGCACAAGTAGAGAAATGTGATTGCTTTGATTGATGGGTAAAGTATCGTGCTTGTTTATGTTACCGCGCGACGACGCCATTTCAGCGGATACACTCTCGGAGGACGAAGATGAACCTGAGGTGTCGGAAGCTGTTTCGGTGCGTGCCAGTGTATTCGGTCGCAATAGCGGCTATTCACCGTCGCCTGGGGGCCCCTTCTCCGCACTCATTCCTTCCATGTGGCCACTGGACCTGTTTGCTTCGTTCGCGCAAGTACGTGCCAATACACATGAGCACGCAGGTATTCCAGTTACTTCAACTCAAACAATGAATTGTTCCGCCGCTGGCAGGACTGAATACATTTTACAGTAATAAAGTGTTGCTTCCTTGATAAAGTTGTGGCTACGACAGTTAGATAATGATAACAAAATTAAGGCTTATCTGAATGTAAGCGGCCATTGATCTCTACTATATATTTATCACAACAAAATTAGACGATAATAACTGTCTTCGTTACGATTTCGCCATGCAGGTTGACTCCATTGTTTTTTTCTCTAAAGCATATAAACCGTTAGCTCTACTCAATTTATCAAGATAATATTAATGTCTGCTAATCGGCTTCCCCGTGAGCATCCTTGTTCTTGCTGTGTGTTACAAACCTCAGTTTGACTATTTTGGTTTCATTATGGAACGAGTAAGCGAAACGGTTGGCACAGCAATAATAGCGTTTATAAATCTATCCCACATCGAATGCCATCAGCACAACTTTAATTTTGATTTTCTGTACGTCGCGCTATAGCCCGAGGATGTAGGTTGTCACCATGAGTGCCGGTACGACGAATTTGGCTTCCGTTTGGAGGACGAACACTCGCCGCACAGAAAAAGACAGGCCTCTTCTTTTACGAATAGGATAGGCAGCGTAGATGGGACGACATCGGGAAACAATGACAGCAACGACAGTGCCTCACCTCTTGAAATAGCCACGCATCGTGATGAGTGGATTGGGTACCTCGAGTTTGCGCATTCGGACAACACAAACGCTGAACTCACTTGGCATCAAATCGATCGTTACCTTGATAAAACCGACAGACTCTGCACGATGATCACTAAAAAAGGTATTTATATATAAGTTTTACAGCTACACACAGAGAACTTGGTCTTTTTCTTGAAAGTATGACTTTTACTTTGAGCAAGTGTCTTGTTATGATAGCTTTTAACCGAATATATGATTCGTACCCAAAAAAACTTGGTTTCATTTATTATATGATATGGAACCTTCAATTACTGCCAGATGAAAATTCGAGAATGGTCCAGGTCAACATTTTTACGTTTTAGTAGTGCAAATGTGTTATGCCGATCATAATAAATGCTGATAGCTAACTGATAGCATTCAAATTATATACTACTACATATGGTAAACACAAAATTTTGACGGATCATCGTAAACGTTCCCTCTAGAAAACACAGAACAAGCCCCTCTCGAACACTCTCTAGAAAAATGAGTAAATCAAAATCGAGTCTCACCTAAACCATTGCTTTCGACGACTGATTCCCAGTACCCACGCCAAGTTTTGAACCTAGGTCATCATGTGCCTATAAAATTCGTACAGAAACAAGTTTCTATTGCCCTATCACAAGCGTATGCAGTATGAGTCTAAAAGATATGTAGAAGTGTAAAAACTTAGTTTTTTAACTAAGAAAGGACATTTAAGACCATTTCTAAGGCCCTTTAAAATAATAGCAACATAGATTACAAAAGCTGGTTCATTTTCACATGGAACAATAAGTTAAACTTCTCCTCATCGTTTTAATAATAAGAACTTCTCTTTATTAGGCTGTTGTTGCTTTTGCGAATTATTTCTAGTGGATATACATGTATTGAGCTAGTAGACATTTGGTTGTGCTCCTTTCTGAGCAGGAACCGGGTCGTATAACGCGGGTATTAAGCAGAACTAAGGCAGAACACAGAAAGGTCCAAAAACTATCGTTGATGCCAACTGCAAGTCGAAAGACAGTTGCGGCCTATTTCACAGAACTCACAACTGGAAACGCTTTACTCGAAAAAGTAAATGCCAGTATTTTTTTTTAAGATAAATAGGATAACAGTTAAAGAAAATTCCAAAAAAGTATCTTCGATTACGCTCAAAACTAGATCCGCGTTTTAGGTATCCCGCACTCACTGCGGCCACAGTTGTGGATGCGACTATCGGGAGCATTCCGAAAACGCGATACCTCAGACCTAAATTACCATGATATCGTAAAGGCATCCGCTGGAGATCATCAGATGACTTCGAAACAGATCGAGAAGGATCTGCTTCGAACTCTGCCAAATAATATTTGCTTTGCTAAAAAAGACTCCACTGGTAAGTACTGCGATAATTTTTAATGCAGTTCTTCTCAGAGCAAGTAGATATAACGAAATAAATGCGTTGTACAGAGAGCACCGCTTTAAGTAAATAGCATTGTGTGGATATAGAGGATCTGCAAGATCAATACTTTAAGTAACGAATCCTTTAGCACGATCAGTTTTTAAGCAAACAGCAATATTTATTAGGTAGCCAGTGGTGTCTGTAATCTAGTCTAAATCAGTTGGGCTACAATGATGAGTTTTAGTATTATAAGTGGACCCTTTTTTACTTTCTACAACCTTCTTCTAGCGCTCTGGCGGCTTCTGGACGACCATTTTCATACCACTCGTGTTTCCATATGCAATTTTTTTATCGACGACTTCTATCAATAATATACGCTAGATCACCAGTGCTCTTTTTTATAGGATGAAAAAGCTCCGTAATTATGCACATTTGGATGGGCAAAATAAGCGCGTTGAAATCAAATATTCCTTTGATTAATTTTGCGGGAAGTGGCTAAGCCATGGCGACGCGCTAACCAGACTGGGTGCTCTCGATTTCTGTTCCAACATTAGCACACGAGTCTCTCCAGGAACAGGCTGTATTTATTATCTCATTTGGACAAGCGTCTGATTGTAGCAGATGCCCCTAATGTGCATTGCAGGTATTACCATCATTTTTGCGTCCGGACCTACTCGACACTGTCATTGAACTCAACTTCTTTGCAAAGCGATGTCATTCCCCGCCTGCTGTTTCTCTTAGTGGACCCATGCCAAAATTGGGCATATTGCGTTTGAAATTCACCACACGCGCTAATCTGAAGTCAATTCACGCAGGGTCAATTTTTTACTCAGTTTCTGGGTTTCCAGTATTTGAATTATTATTCTGTAAAATGTTGCATGCGAAATGCCGCTTTTAGCCAATAAAGCCCTTTTACTTTAAGCTCTACTCTTGCGAAAAGCCCTTTTACTTGTAGCACCGCGTTTCTGTTCTTCGGGTCCCGACATCCAGTTGCTCTTCACTAGCCCTCAACACCCCAATCTCCATCATTGAAACGTTTGCACTATTCATGTACTCAAAGGCCTCCTTACCTAATGTCTTTAGAATCTTTGATAAATTTCTGCAGCGCTGTGAACTTCGAGGAATGAAAACTTGAGCACTGGGTGTTGATTTTGATGCAAAAAATGCTCAATCGGATTTCACTCACAATATTTCCCAGCCAAATTTCGTCTGCCAGCTACACGCACTTGAAAAGTTATCGGATTCCAGAATCCGCCGGAATGGCTTTTGGCAGCCCATGCAGAGTAATTGAAAATTGGTCGCATGAAGTCCTTAAGTGTGAATTGTACCGATAAACGAACAGGTTACAAAAGAGAGCTTGAATTATATATATATATATATATATATATATAAAGCCTACATAGATGATGCGGTATTTTTAAGCTTTACCGATCCTTAATTGATTTGTCGGTGTTCAACGTAAGCCCCTGTGACGTTGAGCCGCATGCGTGCTATGATCAGGAGTTCAGAATATACGAGTCCCATATAAATGTCCCTACAAAACACTTCACAGCCGATTCTTATTAATTCTTGTGCTTCTAGGAATACGTTGTAGTGGTTGCGGAACACGATCCACGAATTTTTCTCTCAACAGTCCTTGTAACTTAGGTGTTGGTCATAATCAATTTACCTTAACTTATTCAGGAACTTAACTCATTCAGTAATTTATATATCAAGTAGTTATTCGAATATTAGGGCAGATATATAGGTGGTCTTCTGCACAGCTACAGTAATGAAGATAAATACTTTGAAAGCAGAAAATTAGTTCAGCAAATGGGATTAATAGATAAACAGACCCGATGTCATGAACGAACAAAACAGGACGTAAGGTAATCTTTCGTTCAACTATGGAAAAAGTTATGGTGAATTATTCAGTTATAAACGTCTGTGTTTGCGAAAATCAACGTGTACATATACCGACTCGTCGAAAAAGGTGTCGGCCATTTTAAGAAAAATTGAAGCAAACAATTTCTTTGCGTTTTAAAATAATATCACTGAAATAAATATGCGCCACACGATTGAACTAACTCGCCGCCATCCTATAAAAAGCCAACGAGACCTCGGCATCACCGAGCTTGGTGATACGAACTGTGACATATGAAGCGGATACATGAAAACTTCCCATTAAAAATTTTCCAATACCGGTCGACTTCTTCCAAGAAAATTGTTGTCATATTGTTAGTTATGATCGATCATTCTATTTAAATTCACCAGATTTTCGCCATAGCACTCTGGGCTTTGCCACAGGCTGCCAAGCAAATTTCTACTTGCATGTTATCGCAGACCCAAATATGATCGATTTCTTTTTGTAGCCAACACTCTTCATATATTTTAAAGCTGTTTGATAGTGGATACTTAGCCCCGTGCCGATACCCCGATCCTATCCAACTCCCGTGATAGCGTCATCACCTTTTTTCCATATTGATCGAACATTACAAAACAAACCGTTTGCAGACCCCACGCGTTTATCCTGACTATGCACAGTACGAACTTGTTTATCTATGGACCTACACAGCAAGTTGTGCCTCTGCCGAAATAAGTTGTGAGGTACGGCGAACGTTTATTTGCACTTATGTTCTAATCTGAATGAATGTATTCCATATCCATTCGTGTCGGCTTCCAAGTATGCTTTATATATCTAATACATAATCCCTGTATTATATATATAAAGCAGGATGTTACTGTCAGGAAAGACGAGTAAAGTTATGGCATTTTCGGCATATGGCACTATATACCTGTTTGATAGTTATTATAGCGTAGCAGTAATTACATAAATTATATACGATGTATACGATTAAAACATCCGCTATCCAATGAACCGCTGACTGCATTATTATACTGTAAGAAGATAATTAATCGAACTATAAATTGTATGTGAATAAAGCAAGTTATAATAAGCAACTCGACGTAAAGCGTTCGTTACCTTGTTCAGTACAAATATTCATAAAAAATTTCCATTCATTCTACGATTTTAAACCTCTGTATGTTCTTAGCGTTCAAGTATAACCATTAAATAGCAGCAACAAGAGGAGCCGAAGTTTTCAAAAACTCCTGGCCTGAAGCTTTTACAGACATGAACATGTGAGTTGCTCTTGAGAATATTTATCGAACGATGATCCTGATTTGTCAATGCGCTCCGAAGTGTTCGTCAGGTCAGAAAAACACTTTCGAAAATGTTTGCCTAATCCAAATAAGCAGTACATGACTTCTTTGCTCAATAATACTATCCAGTGTTAACTTTCAGGTATTCCACGCCTTCGTCGAATTCTCCGGGGGATCGCTTGGCTTTACCCAGATATTGGCTATTGCCAAGGGATGGGCATGGTTGGTATTAGACAATATATCTTTTCGATAACTAAATTTATAATTATAAAAAAAAAAATTATACTAAAATTAAATACTATGCCGTGATCGATTTTATACGTACAGTTCTGTCTATATGTAAAGTGATTTTGTCCTCTGACGAAAAAAATTGATGTTTCGAACACATAAAGCTTCTGATGAGTTGTCACTACACGTGGCTCAAAGCGGAATAACTATTATTATTATTATCTTATACCTGCGCTTTGTGAGCTTTTTCAACAACATATAAACAGCAAAGAATGGTTATACTATGAGCCTCGTAGGTATTATCATATGGCCCAATAAGTGAATTCTAGATGAGCTGATTCAGTTTCCTATTTGATTGACTTAATTTCTACAAGGTTTATCGTGAATAAAAGCCTCTGGTGATCAACTAAGGATAGCAGTCAGTGTTATATTCCAGCCTGTGAACCTGGGTTGAAATAAATTATGCAATCCTAACGGTGTTCATACTAGAAGTTACTCTTAAAATAAGTCAGTTGGCATTGATGGTCGCCAGACGACACTGGTCTGCAGAAAGCATCGCGTGTCCTGTGAACTTTCTTCTGGCAGTGGCACCAGAGCGGTCTGATCCGTTTACTGGGCCACCCTTCGCCTTTCCGTAGCAGCTGTGCCAACTAAGGCCCTCCCGAATTGAGCCCTTTTCGACAGCCGCTCGAGTAACCGTCAGTTGAGCCGTTCGTAAGCTTCTGTTGGAAGCGAATGTAAAGTACGCTTAAGATCAAACCACGGAGGATTCCGTCATCGTTTACTTTTGTCTACACGACCAAGTTGTGCACGTTTTCCTGACTTAGCTAAGTGATCTAGCGGTAATGCGATTTTGTGGTAAGACTTCCTGGAAAAAAAGCCAGTAGATCCTATAGCAGGACTGGTCAAAAATTTCTTTTTCGTTTGTCGATTGAGAGACCTAATGTTGAAGACACTATTTATACTGGAGGAAGTAGTCGGAGAAATCACGTACTACAAGGATCTGTGGCAAAACAGTGTCTTTTATACCTGTAGCGAATCGATCTTCGTTCACTCGTATCCTATGCTGTACTTCGTATCTCTCTAACTGTAGGTGGCAGGTACCCTTCTGCTTTTCCTTGAAGAGGAGGACGCGTTTTGGTTACTGTGCACTATTATTGAAGATCTCTTGCCACCATCGTACTTCGCGACCACTCTTCTTGGAGTGCAGGCTGATCAAAAAGTACTCAGAGCACTCATTGGTAGGTGTCATATAAGTGAATTTTTCAGATGAAGTTTCGTAACGAGAAGAACGAGAGCCTTTGTCTTTGTAGCACTGTTCCCTTTAGATTGACATCGATAGGTCTCGTATGTTCGAAGGCCATAACAGGACTTTTTAGTTAAGGAGAAAACATTTGCTTTGGTCTGTTGGTAATGTTGTTTGAATATCAATAATATTTGTAAGAAGAGTTCGTCGGTTCAAGGTTGCCACTAACGTAGTAAACAACACGGGAATTTAAAATGTTATTGTAAAAATAGATACGGAACTACCGCAGCTTCACGCACTTCTGCTGGAACATGACATCGAGTTAAGCTTGATCACTCTACAGTGGTTCCTGACAGCGTTCGCTTCGGTTCTCAACACACGATGCCTTCTTCGTATCTGGGATCTCTTCTTTTTTCACGGCTCCATCCTGTTATTTCAGGTTCGCACGAACATTTGATTTTGAGATATTATTTTTAAAGAAATTCGATCAATGAAATTTATTTGCGTATGACCTGTTACAGCTCAACAATATTTTATTAGCATATACGTTATATTAGATAATGAAAAAAAATATAATTATGTAATTTTGGTATTTTTTACGAGAACAAATATTCTCGCATTTTCTACGAAATAACCATTAGATAGCATGTAATTATATATTCAGATACGGGCGTCAAACTTCCTATAGCGCAAGTAATTAACATGTCTATATAACATATATGTTTAAATAAAAAAAATTATATACAGTGCGATATCAAAGTACTACCCGAGCATGCCAATACTGACTAGTTAATGAGCGGCATATCGTTCTGTTAATTGATTGACACTATGCTATAGATTTCAACGCTACTATTTCGTCGTTCTTCGATTAGCCCCTCTGATTATTAGTCTGTTTCGGATCAGCCACAGAAAAATGGCTTTGCCTATCTGACCTGAACGACTGTAGTGGGCAGTTAAAAACAACGGAAGCTTATAACAAAAGTATAGGGCGTCTAGGCTTTATATTTACTTCAGGATTAAAAATGATATTTGCTAACTAGCATTAACTATAATCCCCGTGTGACGGGGCAGAACTTTATGAGAGAGCAGTGACGTGTTCAGTCTTTATCACGATGAAGCTGCTCTAAAATAGCTAATAAGCTATTTTAAAAGCCGTCAAAACATATATGAAAACAAGTGGCTCGCCGGTGAGCGCTTCACGCGTAACAATTTACATTCCTTCTAATGAGTCCAGCAGCCGAGATATATCCCGTATCTGTTTTAAGTTAGCTATGTTAAATCTATTGTTGTGATCCTTATTATTAATTGCTTTGTATTCAGGTGACCCTGGCGATACTTCACAGTAAGGAGTCAGAGCTGGCTAACCTCGAGAACTCCGCGGAAATCTTTAATGCGCTGTCAGCGCTCCCTGGAGAACTTGAAAGCTCAAAGCTCGAGGAGTTGATTTCGTCTAGCCAGAAATTTGAACTGTACCAAGAAAATATAGACCAGCTTCGACGGAAGCATCTGGCCTATCTGATGGCAGATCAAGGGGTTCTCCTTAATCCTGAGAGCGTACACAACCTGCCTAAACAGGTATGCTCATCGTAACAGCCAACAGGTCGTCTCTGGGGATACTGTTTTCGTCAAACTTCTAGGTAACATTCTATAATGAACTGTAGTGTAGTAGCTTTAGCTGATCAACCTTTAAACTTCCCTTCGTGGTAAACTGTCTCTTGCCATTATCACAAGCTTGGACGCGAGTTTGTCAGCGATCTGTATGTCACTGTAAATACCTGTATCCTTTATTTCGTCGTAAGGGTAACATGGTAAAGTACGAATGTGTACAGCGTCGACTCGTAGCAGGAAGTATAATTTACCTGTGGATTATACGCTTTGCGCATTGCCATCAACAAGTATTCGAGTAGAACAAAACCTCAACGATAACACAATGAGGTAACCCTCTATGACAATATCCTAATGCGCGCCGTAGACGGCAGTAGCTCAAGACTCTATCATATGCTACGTAGCCCCGAACCTAGTCCCAGCTCTATTCAACCTCGCTCAGACTGAGCTTCTGCTCTGATAAAGAAGCGAGTGGATATCGTGAGCTGGCCAAGTTTCTGAGGACGGTCTAGTTAAACGCGCTCTATTCAACTATACAACTCTACTATACTAACGAAGTAAACTTTTGCCATTTTTCATATGCTTTGTGTTTTCGATATGTCCGCATCGATTGGCGTATCTGCGTGCAGCACCTAACAAAGCGACAACTCAAACGAGGCAAATCGGTCGTGCAAGTCATTCTTGGCACGGCGACCAATGCCATGAATGAGGAAAGTCGAGACGAGTTGGTGAGAACGAAAAACATTAAACAGACCGAAATACTCGTTGATCTACGAGAGGCTATCTTGCAGGTGGGCCTAAAGCTTAATTCTTTACACCGTATAATTACATATACATAATGGTAGTACAAAGAAGAGCGGGAAGGCTAGTTGTATATCGCCATGATGTGTGCCGATCTGGCTCTTGTATTGAGCTTATATTGTACCCGTTTGTGATCAGAAGACAGGTTGATCATTGGTTTATGTAGAACTCACTGAATATTTCTTGAATTGTCTCACTGAATAGTTTTAATATTCTCTAGTGCTCACTGTCTTAAAGCATGTCGTGCTATGTGATTATTGGAAGAACCCAGTAACAAATACAACGAATTGTCAAGGATTCATTGAAAACCAAGCTGTGCTTCCATTGAAAAATAAATGTTCCACTGCGTGCCGTACGGCCGTTAGGACATCGAGAGACCGATCATAAGCATGTGCCTAAGTCGTGACCGTGTATTGTTCGTAGGGCTCTGAGATCCTACTGTGCACTTGGACAGATGGGCTAGGCCTTTGCCTCATAGACTGGTTTGTTTTTTCTAGGACATTGGATAACCGTTGAAGCTTTAGTGAGCAATACCTGTATTATACCATGAAATAGACATTACAAGCTTACGGCTGTAGATCTGCTTTAGGACGGCGCCGCTTTTGTTCAGTTATCCGCCTAGTCTATCTTCACCTGTCGTAACTCAATAATTCATCGCGACTTATTCGCAAGTTCGTTTTTTGGCAATTTTGGAAAAAACTGCTCGTGGATCTCTCACTAAAGACAAGGCTTATAGGGCGAGCTGCTTCCTTACTTGTGGGTCCACGATGAAAGATATATCCATGACCCATTCAGACTTACTGTTTTCTTAACCTACTGGAATTTGTCTGCTACAAGCCCAAGTGACAATATCCTAGTGACCGTCCCCAGAGTCTAAAAAGTACGCGTGCTTCCTCCTCATAAGCTCAAAAACTACGTCTAAATAAGTGTGGCAGCATAAAGTGGAAATATGAGATTAATATTTGCAGCACTTGAGTGGTCTCGTACATACATATAACACGTTATTTACGATTTTCTGAGTAGACCTAAGTGCCATGAGAATGAATTACTAGTCGGCTTTGGTTTGGCCACACGTGAATTGTACGGTTACGAAAAGGTGGAAGGCTGCGATGCGAGCTGCTTCTTCATGGATGGTAGATTCAAGACAAATGAGAGATATGAAACGGCATGGGTGCTTGCAGGGTCCTACTCTGCCGCTGCGCGACGGTCGCCTACGGGACTATTTGACTGACATCTGGTGACGATTTTATCGGTATTCGCTTTTTGCTTGAAGATACTGGTCAAGAATAACTTATATCGTATTCGAATGGCGATTGGTGCCCCGACGTGTCAACACTGGTAGCGCTGTTGTCGATGATAGCTATACCGTACGCCGCTCGAATTGAAGGGCTGATTAGCTCGGTCCATGTTTTAAATATCAAATCCTTTACGTTTCGAATTTGACGTCCGCTATCGCCGTTCGGCATTCTATCAGACAGCATGAAACGAAGTCTGTCTATGCCCCGGTTTGTATCCCAAAGATCTATCACGGGGAATATCAGGTCCTATATACAATATTTCGATAGTGACAATGAGAGACGCTCGTAGCAAATTTTAGGTGTATCAGTCAATCATCGTTGCCAACTTGAGCCTTGCTGAATGTTTGGCCTTTTTGATCTTAGTGACGATGACATCTGGACTAGAAGCATTGGCCGTGTGGGACCTTTAAGAGTACTATCTCTTGAACTTTCCTTGTGAATATGTATATCCTCTATAAAGCTAGAAGCTAGTGTGTTCCGGGGCGCCCTAGGAAAATGTGCATGGCAGAATTTTCTATAGCTAGGCCGACCGAACGTGCCTGTTCCCCTTTAACTTATCGACCGCATCCAACGTTAAACATGTAAATGCGTTATTATGTGGTGGACCATTCAGATTCATTTTTATTAGCGAGAGATTTCTCAAAGAACCTCATAGTCTTCTTTTAGGTCTGTAATATACAATTCTTGCGATATCTCTAGTTCTGTTCGAAGCACAGGATATCATTAAGGTAATGCTGGCTGACAAGGTCATGCACCTGGATATTAGGTTTGTCGCTACCGGACGGAAAAATAAATATTCGATGCTATAGTGGTGTGCAAACCGCTTTCATGACTTAGCGTTTGTATGTATTACATTCAAAACTGCCGTCCCAGTTCAAATTTGCACGGCTCGAAAATACATATTGATTTGTTACATTCGTCGAATTAGACGATGACGTGTGTGTGTGGTAAATAAAACACAGGAAACAGGTGCATGACCCTAGTACTCCTATACAGTGACCGAACTGTCTAGCCGTACTCCGAAACGTATGTAGTGACCCCCTGATGCAGCGAAGTAATGGCCAGCGTTTATGGCAGCAGTAGCAGCAGCAGCAGCAGCATTCAGTCTCACAGAACTGTCACAAGCGCGCTCATTAGCAGTAAACGAAGAGGCAAGAGTAAGACAAGAAGATAAGCACATCGAAAGAAAGATTGGGTAAACGGTTGTAAAATGTTCAAGCAGTACTCACGTCGTTCATGTAAGATATAAAACTCCTATGTAAGCCTACAACAACGTTCTAAAACCTATATACCCTATATAAAAATACAGACTAGGATATCTCTTATAAATGTCAGTGTTCTTCTATGAAAATTTCAATGAAACTTTATATCACTTGATATTATGGCTAATACGAGCGAGTCTGACGGGGTTTGAAACTGAATCCCTTTCATATAGTCGAACCAAAGTAATGATTTTTTAATATACGTTACCCTTTTTTAGTTTTTATACACATGGCCTTGGTGGCTTCTGAATGGCCATTTATGATTCGCGTTCCCATATGTAAATACTCTATCTACGACTGTTTGAATTAAATTTATAACAGGATATGCTTAGCCCCTTTTGGGGGGTAAAAAGCGCTATAATCGCACACACCTAGATTGGCAGCACAAGCAAATTTAGGCCGACATTACATGACGCTTTGCCGAAGCCAGAAACTAGTAGTAAAGCATAGCGATGAGGTCAGGCATCGTCATCCTGTATCCAAATAAATAACGTACCAATAATCCATATCCAGTATTTGAGCTCTACATGTAAAACACTGGCTTGACGGACAGAGCTCTCAGACGTTAAACTCTGCCTCTGTGAAAAACCTCGTCGATTGTGCCAATACGTTCTCGTCCTTCGGATCCTGACATGTAATTGCCCCAATTAAAACTACCGTCTCCGTTCTTCAAACGATGCAAATTCTTCGCCATTTACATACTAGGTTTTCGGTCAAGTGCTCTTCACCAATTTTCAATGAATTTCTACAACGCTGTGGCCTTAGATAAACCAAAACTTGACCCTTCAGCGTAAATATTTCTAGCTAACGGATGTCTCATCCTGCTGGACTCATGTCTTCTCAGATAAGGTCAACAGACCTTCACTGAAAGCTTCTAGAAGATTCGAATCTTTGTATTGTCTGTTCTCAAAATCGTCCGGGTTCGCTTGTGGTGATCGGAATAACTTTCAGGTATTAACACTAGTCCCAGATACGGTGTATAAAATGGTATCTTCGAAGAATAAATCCGTTGTGGTTTTTATGTTTTGATGCGCAGATAGCACGTCATTTCACGTCTTTAGACCCGAAGTTGAAGATTAACCTTACTGCTGATTATTCAATGGAATCACACGCGAAGGATCATCAACAGTTTACTATCGCTATCGGTAACAGGCAAAAGCGCGCCAAGGCATTGCTCGATTTTGAGCGGTCAGACAATGACGAGCTCGGCTTCAAGAAAAACGACATTATTACCGTCGTCAGCCAGAAAGATGAACACTGTTGGGTACGTCTAATTCATGATTATTTTAACCTTGTAAAGAGCTGTAAATGTGGAATTGATCCAAAGTCCTTTTTTGGTTGGGTACCGGTAATTTTCGACAGACTGCCATCTAGCCTAGTCATATCAAATAACCTTTACCTCTATCATTATATATAGTGTATATATATATATATTTCTGTGTTCCTTCTTGCAGATCGGTGAACTGAACGGCTGTCGCGGCTGGTTCCCTGCAAAATTTGTCAAACTGCTGGACGAACGTTCGAAGCCCTATTCGCTGGCGGGAGACGACACCGTCACAGAGGCCATCACGGATCTTGCTCGCGGCGTGTCAGTAATCATCTTCTACAGGCATCTATGACTAGGCTAATCCTCATCTTATTTCGTAGTGCATTTATCTTTTTACTTTCCATATCCGTATAAAATAGGTAGGACAGGAAGTGGTGCGACTATTCAGAGTCGAATGTGTGTGTCGCTCACAAATAAAACCAATACAAGGTCCTCGTGGGTTGAGTACGGTGAGAAAACGCTCCGTTAGTTTACGTTTGTAAAAGTATTTCTATTGTTCAGCTTAAGGTTGCTTTGTTAGGGAATGATGAATAATTGATGCAGTGTAGATTCGTGCCGACAAGGTTGACCTGTAGCATGATATTAGCTAACCTATAGCTGCACTTCGTCGGAAACTTCCTGGTGGCTTTTGTGTCTGTTTCAGTAGACAGTTTGGTACAGCCCATAAGTATTGCATTAGATAACTGGCTTCCGGCACGCTACGAAGTGTCTTCCTTCGGTTTCGAGGCTAGGTTACTTCACGTGTAGCCGTGCTTACTAGGATTGCCGAGAAGAATTTAGTGAGTGCGTTGTGCTCTGTATTAGCCTAATGTTGCTATGGGCCAAAGGGATTTTTTGTACATAACAATTCTTTGTTTCGTTATCCGACTGAACACGGTAGTAAAAACGGTTGTAACCATAAAAAGTGTCTACCGACTCTCACGCATAAAACAACAATTGTATGACAGTGGTGGTGTCGGCAGCCGTAACCACTGCAATACGTCGCCTCGCACATATCTTCATCTAGAAGGGGCATATGTATCGCGGGTTCATCTTTCCCTGATGTACTAATACGGATAGCCAATAACGGGTAGAAAGAAACATCACATCGAGCACTTCACATCGGGGCTGAAACTCCGCAATGTAAGTCTGCTCTCCGTAACGAACTAAAATGGGCCCACTCATGCCGTGGGCTCCCTTCTGGGTAACTTAAGGCTTTCTGGGTGAGAGTTAGGCACAAGTTAAACGACATCGTTTGCTCCAATTCCGGCAGAAATAGTTACTGGTACGAATACGCTGCTTTACACGATCGGTACGTATTTCAGCCTTTGTCCGGCTATCAAGGCTGTTCTGGAGTACGGAATGCGTCGGCCCTCGTTCGGTCAACTATCTATTAGTCCACAACATCCATGGCAGTTCATCGAGGAGGCGGCTAGTCGCCAGGTTGAAAAAGACCTCGATTCAGTCTACTCGAGGCTCGTGCTCTGCAAAACCTTCAGGCTGGACGAGGATGGGAAAGTGCTTTCTCCTGAAGAGCTTCTATTTCGGGTTTGTTAGCTACGATGATGTAGTTTCATGCCGTTTCTCTGTATCGTGTAACACACTCATGAGTACATTTTATCACAATTTATCTGGATGATCTCTGCTCCTATATACCCACGTTCAGATATATCTATTGAAGTATGCCATAACCGAAAAGACCTATTCTAAGACTTTTTTTTTTACTCTGGCTTTGACTGCGCTTGGATGTATGGACGCAGTCAGTACAGACGATTAATGTGACACACGATGCGGCTCAAGCTGCTTTAGATGTGAAGTTACGCACACTTGTGTGCCTTGGTCTCAACGAACAGCTGCTTCACCTTTGGTTCGAGGTGCTCTGCTCACGAGTGGACGTCGTCCATAAGTGGTACCATCCCTGGTCCTTCGTCAACTCCCCGGGCTGGGTGCAAATCAAATGCGAACTCAGGTTACTTTATTTCATTAGTAATTATCACCAGTAGCAAAGCTCATTTTAGAATAACAACATGTTAACTTCTTCGGAAGCCCTTTTGCATACTGCTAATAACCCACACGTATTATTTATTTGTAAAGGTAAAGCTGCATATTTCACCTCTGTGTGCTTCTAAAAGTGACCTTTCTATGAATGAACTACGTCGAACATAGACGTGATGCTGTCCTGCTAATTAAAAACAGACCTATTTAAATGAAACAGGTTTGCCGAAACAAACGTTCGATCGGTTTGACAGCTGAATGACGGTCTACTATTTCGAACATCAATTAATAACTAATTAAGGAACTTTGCTTACAGGTTATTGAATCAATTTTCATTTAATTTGAGTCCAGACTGGGAACTACCGAATAAGACTCCACCGTCGCAGGAACCACTCCGGGAAGGTGTTCGTGACATGCTGGTGAAACATCATCTTTTCAGTTGGGATCTCTGAGCAGCAGCAGCAGCAGATCAGATCGGATCAAGACGGCTTTGTTTTTATACCGATATGGATGTCGTGTTGCCTTCAGCAATCGACAGAGTCAACTTCTTCGATGCCTTACCTTTTAGCGTTTGGCATCCTTGTGGAAAGAATGGATATTGAACTTTATCTATAAACTAAGGCAGGGACAGAAATGGCCTGCATAGAACATTTTCCAGTCACCACTAAATTACTAAAGGGAAATTTCAAGTCTCGGAGCAGGATATCTGAAAAATGTGATAAAAAAAAAAAAAACATTATTTTAGATACACTTTTTCAAATTAGCACTAGGAGGTACGTTTTATTACAACATTAGTTCGAGCTTTCAAAAATAAGCCTTATTAGACGTTCTGGCTATCTACGATACAGTAGTGCAAAATGAGCAAATTTCCCCATTTAGCATCAAGCGTCAAACAATATTTTCAAGATGATATCGACGAAAAGTGTTGCCTGAGAGTTGTGACTGACTTCTGCACAAGAGACTATTTGACGGCCACATTTGGGTATACGGCCTCTGATCTCGTCGTGATCAAGGCGCATCCATCCAGAAAAGGAAGAGGAAGAGACAAAGCGAGAGGGTATTTCAAATTTTACACGTTTTCGTTTGCTCTACAAGGCGCAGTAAATCGAACATAAAAATTACCTGCCTGTTAGACGACGTAGCAACGTCGTGAGTCTTTTAGCCTGGCGTTTTGCACAGTCGGGGATCGAGGAAAAGGCGGATGTTCATGGGAACGTCGAAATACCCAGTAACAATGACGGGAAGAGTGATACGTCGAAAGAGATGCGTCGAAGGTAATGATAATAGCAAACAAAGATGCAATGTAGCGGAACGAATTACTGTTTACTTACTGTTGATCCCTCTATTGTGTGGATGCGGGGTGCGCTATATTCAGTGCGGACAACCTGCAGACCTAGCCACCGCATAAATTAATATGTAATTAGTTCGATGTTCTATAGAAACGAATACTTTATTCATTTTGTGCTACCATGAATAGGGAATCTTCCATATCTGTACATATAATATACTTTATCTTACGCTCCTGTGTTTCTCGGTAAAAAATGTCGATGCTGTTTACTTTGTCTCAGCAATGCTGGATTGAATTTGTGCGGAAGTATAGACCGACCGGGTTGGAACGTATGTAAGCACTAAGGGTCAAATAAATATGCCATACGGAAACAGGTCGACATCGATGTACGCGCGCCCAAAACGTGCGACGCGCCAGCCGAATTGTCGTATTGTTCTTGTTTCTATCCAGCCCCGTTTCTGCGCGACCCCGACTATTTATACTTATGTAGAGTGCCTGTTATATTCACACAAAGTTAAACTTGACGTCCATCTTGCCATCAGCGATGTACATTATCAACATTTTTTGTTAGCAACAAGAATTTACGAAAAAATAATAAATACTGCGTTTTGAAAGTTGTCATACTTCACATATTTATTAAACTCTCTAGACTAGTTTGTATGTAATGTACCACTAAATACTCCATTTGTGTGAACGACTCCTGCATACGGCACTATACTGGGTCAACAATATAATGGGCCTGCTACGATCGATAGGAACTTTGGACACGGCAGAAAACCAGCGCGTAGGATATTTTCGATGCGTTTTACCTAAACACGCAGGTACACTAGACAAATTACATACAATGACAGCTTCGTTGAGTAGAATTTTTTTTGACGTTCATCTGTTACTCATTAGCAATCGGTAGATAGTCTACGGCCCTGTCCCTGAGCTGTGATAAATATATTTCTAATTTTCATTGTCAGACAGAACTTTCTAAGAATAGTATATAGTAGCTTTGACATCTTTCAACTAACCAAACTCAGGTTGCCCCGATCTTTTCTTCATAATTTTACGTTATATAAATGAATAAATCCATTTTGTTTGTTGACCGTTTATTATTTGCTTACTTTTTTATATTATTTGCTAGAGCAACAATTAAAAATTGTTTTGCTTTCATTTCTTTAAATATTATATATTTCCATAATGTATATATAACTATATATATAATGTATATATAATATTTGTGTGTGTTCATTTTCTTCGTGTCCCGTGTTTTAGTAAAATATGTCGGTGTAACGCTTTTGCTCAACTTAACAATTGATGTTGAAGTTATTGCACTCAACATTTAACATTTCATATGATTTCAATCATATGAACCAGTGATAATAAATAGTGTTCTATATATATATATATATATATATATATATATATATATATAGTGTTTGATAAGAATGCCTAAAGCGACCTCTGAACAAATCCCGCAACACTTTGTCCCTCAGGCTATGAGACGTTACGTCGAAAGACTGCATCGTCAAGTTCAATTTACTACAGTCAGCGTAGCCAGTAAGCCCATCATAGTATATCATATATATATATCTACTTATGTAACTGTTGTTGTACAGGTTTAAAAATGAGTGTTCTATTGGAAAAAAGGCAAGCTTCGTAAAGGTAAAATGACATTATGAGAGAGCAGTCGGGACTCATTCCTTTATTATCGTCACCATTGTCGCGCATCTAAGACATTTAAAAACTATGTAATTAAATTGATAATTCGACTAATGTCAATGGCTTCCATGCTGCTGCTGCTACTACTACTACTGTTATATCCATGAACGTCTTGAATCTAGTAGTTGTGCGGGTTCTCGTCCAGCGAGTTGCCAGAATATTTCTAGCTGCTTCATACGGTGCTGCTCTCCATAAACCACCATCAATCATCGTCACCTCCCGAGCCTAATGACATTAATTACGCCTGAGGCTGCTGCGGCGGTTGCGGGGTCGACACCCCAGGCCCGGAAGTTGGGGCGGCTGGTTGCTGGGCTGAAGGGGCGGTGGTCACGGCGTCAGGCGGAGCGGCTGAAAGTCAAAGACCTTATCACGCTCGGCTTGGTATTATCTTCAGTTCTACTATCATCATCATATTCATCACCACCATCAACAACAACAACAACAAGAATTCTTTCGCGCCTCTCGCTACATCATCGTCATCATCGCCATCATAACGATCATCATCATCATCATCATCAACAACACCACCAACAACAACAATGACAACAACAATAATAACAACGACCAGCAACATCATCCAGGTTAGGTCCAGGCCACACCATCCAGGCCTGAGAACCCCACATCGCACACTCTGTAGTAAAGTAAAAACTATGTATGTATGGTTGTCATGTGATGTTAGAGGTAAATCGTACATGTTACTCATCCTTCCGCAATCGATTACAAACATAGCTCAAGAAACAGCTATGAACGCACGACTGCGCTGGAATGTTCTGCCACAGCGACCTCAAAGACTCGATAGTCATGTGCCCCCCACCCCTTATGCATGGCCATTATTTTTTTTTCGAATATACAAAATGCAACGAGTTCGAAGAGATCAGCATCGCTTGTCTTTAGGAGAACAGCGTTTTTGCAAAGACGCTCAGCAGAATTGTACAGCAGCAGGATCCGCAACAGCAAACAGAGGATAATTCTACAGAGTTTTAATGAAGGGTAAGGAAACAATAGGAAGCGCGAGTCATTGAAGATCAAATCACATAGTACGACGATTGTGATAATTTATCAGATAGACTAGGTGGCAGTTTTAGGAGTTTAATACGAGCGTGTCTGCACGAGACGTCTGTGTACATTGGACACGGAATACATACGGAAATAGCTTGCGCCTCATCTTGACGGAACCGCATCAACTGCCTTGGAATGCTAAATTGGTATCACTGCTTGGACTAGCACTTCTTTTGCTTAAAAATGTGCATGCTCAGCTTGTCTATCTTTTTTTTATTGAAGGAGAGCCAAATCTCTGGTGAAAACGAGCGTATGGATTAAAGTTCGCCGGCGTTGGGGAGTGGGGTGGACTCCGGGGTGGACCGCCGTTACGTCATGCTACAGTAGCCTCCATCAGGTTTCTTAGCTGGATCTTCGCGGCCGTCCGTGACGATCGCGTTCTGGGAGTCCTCACTCTGCTTTTGACGGTCCTCGGTATTACTGGTCTCTTTCGAGTCGCTGGCCTTACTCCGTGACGGGGTCTCGACGACATCCAGGCGCGCATCAATTGTCCCTTCGCTCGGTCTAGCTAACAAAGCTTGCTTTTGTTTATGACGAGATCTTCCACCGAGCGACGTTGGCGACAGCAAAAATAAATCCTCAGGAAAGGCTTTTCTCACCGTGCCCCCTACGAGGTCATCTCTACTCGTGTAGAGGATATCGGTAAGCGTTAGGTCGGTGTTGACCGCGGCATCGACGAACGTACGGAAGGGAACAACAACCGAGTTAGGGTCGACGTCTTCAATCACTTCGTCGATCTTCGGAAGGGATGTTAGGCTGCTGGCGCTGCTTCGACTCCGATCTGGGTCAATCTCATTGAAGCTAGAATTAGTGGTACTGATCGAAAGGTTATCGGGGCCAAGCGTTAATGGAGGTTGCTGGGGTACGTTCAGTAAGCCAGCGGTGTTCGTCCGCATGGGAAAAGGAAATGGGGTTGGCGATGGTCTACTTGGCAATGAGCTAGTTGCCCTTGGAGGTGTGGGTACAGCCATAGCCAAGCCAAAAGGAAATGGCAAAATTTGTAAATGATGATGATACGGAGAAACTCCAGGCAGGAAAGGAAAAGGTTGCGTTAGGGATTGAACAGAGGCTGTTGTTGACAGTGAGTGAGGTACTGGGGACAGCGCATGTGCTGGCCGAATATTGCTAGCAGTAGCAGTAGCAGTAGTAGCAGTAGTAGTAGCAGCAGCGGAAATACTGATTAAGGGACGTGACAATGTAAAAGCGGGAATGTGGAAATGTTGCTCATGGTCGTGGGGTTGTGATGATTGTGGGCGGACTCGGGAGCCGCTGTCGGGAGTCTGTGAAGGCGCCACCAATGGCGTTTTATCGTCGTCTTCGTCTGCCGTCGTCTCCATAAGCGAAGAGAGCGCCACTGGTTTGAGCCGCGACAGCGCTGCGCACGTTGAATGGATCGATCGATTGGACGAACAACGATGACAGCGACCGGCGAACCAAAGTAATAATTAAGCAACAACTACTATCGAACATAGAAGAACGTGTAGTTTTGGCGATAATGATGATGATAGTGATCATTACTGTACTGGTGGCGTTGGCGCGTGGTTTTCTGTCCCGTAGTGGGAGACCTTACCTCGCAAACCAACAAAATAAAAGAGAATAAGCACTATGGCAAACGAATATATCCATGCACTCGATCAATAGGAAGTAGAAGTGACGAACATTGAATCTTGTTATCGAAAGCATTAGATGCGAAACAAGACTTACTCTCATATTTGAGCAAAGAAGTTCCCGCTCAATTCAGCTTGTCCGGCTGCACGTTTCACAGTGACGTCAAATAAAGCAAATTTAATCTGTTTTGTCGTGCTCATTCTCATTTTAGTGTATTCGCTATCACACGGTTCAGAAATCTCGGAACCGTACGACGAATCGCTAGTTTGCAAACGGCTGACATCACAGGCAGTGCAATCACTAGGCTCAATAGCAGATAGATAGGCCTCCACTGTGATTTGAGCTTGCGCAACATAAGGATCAAACAGCAATGCCATGGGGTTTAGCGGTGATCTTCGTATGGCATAAAGAACATAATTTGCCTAAACCATAATTGGTCTACAGATGTGAACCGGTTTATTTACTCACCCGATGGTTCCATGGCGGCGTCGAGCTTCTTCTGGATGTTGGCGAAGGCGTCCGCACCTAGGTAGTCTATCTGACCACGTTCCCACGCGAATTGCCGTGCTTCTGGCCCAAGTATTTGCTCTACGGGATAGTTACGCAACTCCTCAGCGCTCCTGATGCTTAGTTTGGACATCTCGCCAGCGAGCCCAGCCTGTGTACCGTCAATCAGTGAGGTGATTGCATGAAGAACTATTAATCGGTGTGTACTACTGCTGCATTTGAAGGAGCATTCCTATACTTATGATTTGAACGTGTTTACATGTACGGCAGCAATCAATTGGCATGTTATATTGGTAGAGCAACCTCAACCAACGTGTACGTTAGTTTGTACTATTGAACTATGCAATAAAGGAAGAAATCAATAAAATGTCTGCCTGTATAATAGGAAAAAATCCGGCCTGTGATTCACTTACACAGTTGGGCGTAAGTCTTGGTTGAACGTGACTCATGAAAAGGTTCCACCACACTCGCAAGTGTTCTTGATAATTTATATCGCCGCAATCTACGTGGTTTGTTAGAAGATTGTAACTGTAATGCCACGGCTTACGCGCACCCAAGAAATGGACAATCTAGAATATACAAAAGACCAAAATAGAAACCTGTGCCTTCAGCAACTACACATGTAGGGAGCAAATATTCTCTAATTACGGTTTGGATATGTTCAAAGATATGTTTTCGGCCCGTTACGTACATGTGCAGAAGGTGGAACGGGTTTCTGAGACAATTGTTGAGACAATCGACAGCATCACTGATAGGAATTGAGTTCGTTATGAAAATTTTGAGCGAAACGAGCATCTAGCTAATGAATCTTATTATATCTCTTATCTTATATTACTAAAAGAAAACCTTGACTGTGTGTCCGAATTTCAGGAACGCAGGAAGATATGAATAAAAGACGCTTGAATTCATGTTGTAGATAAATGATAGGTGTCGTGCGATGTCTTTGGTAGCCCAGTCACTGAAATAGCTGTTGAGTAGGCCCTGGTCACCTCCGTCGTAACTGCCTTCGCGATCTGCAAGCGCGACGAGTTCTTCAAAGGTCTTCACTGAAGGAACAAACACAAACACACCAGAGTTGAAGCAATCAGGCCATCCCACATCGGGAACCGCACTCAGCTCTTCACGTTGGAATAATTCATCGCAGTTTTTCAGCACCTAAAACATGTAAGATAAAAATCGAGTTACGAGTAACATTTTCTTACTTGTTAATTCTAATAATTCTTTATAATAGTAATCAAATAATGTAATAATAATAAATAAACAAAAATAAACCGAATGATTCAAATAACGTTTGAAGTGTTTCCTAGTAAATTCCACTTACAAGCGTGTCGGCATCCAAAAAGACACATTTTGTGTATTGAGTAAGCGTCCAACAATGGATTTTAGTGAAAGTAATGCCAAGCTCAGGTCGTTTGAGGACCGCTAAATGGGCGGCGTCATTCGAGTCTAACAGATTGACTTCTTTGACGAGGTCGAAAGATTGCTCGAGCAATCGACGCATGGGGGTAGTCACATGCGACGTGATCAGGATCGCCAACTGGCGGCATGTTCCGGCCTTCCGTAACGAAGCACTAAGCACCAGTGCACCGATTCCATACGTATCGTTGGTAGCGAGTGTTACCCACGCCTGGTCCTGACCTACGTCAAGTACACAAATAACGATGGAAGAAATAAGGATTTAGTCATAAGGTACAATGATACTGCTATGCTATACTCAGTCTCAAGTTTTTTTTTTTTTTTTCGTTTTAAAGCCTCGTTATTTAAAGCTGTTGTCGAAATACACAGATGTTTCATTTGCGGTTACGATGCACGTCAATCCACTGAAAAGTTCGACAGTAAAACATTTTTTTCAAGTGCAGCAAAAGAGACGCTCTTTTAACGAAAGCGACCAACCAGTAATACAAAAGCGATAGCACTTGTTTCATTATTTATAATAAAAATACCAACATTTGCAGACCCAGTACGGTAGTCACTATAAAACCCATTGTACCTGCAAAACTATACACCGCATATCTGTAAACGTTTTCTGTCCCTGCGACAGTTCTATTAACGTTCCTGCGAATACAACAAAATAGAGACGATTGTGTTTCAACGCACTGAGGGTAGCGATGAAACTAACTTATCAGTCCCAAAAGCACTCTTTGCTACTCTTTTTTTTTAAATATTTCCCCACTTCTCAAATTTGGTATTAGTATTACCGTTTGTACTATTACACAAAAGCGAATAGGCTACTGCGTTAACTTGTCGTACAAGATCCCTGCCACGAATCGATCGATGGGGCTTGCCGACATCGGCAACGGGAAAAACAAACATATATACAACCCCACTTTTTTCGATTATCACTATAATAATAACAACAGTGATCGCGAGCAGCTACTAGTGCCATTTCCGAAGTGGGGAAATATGACGGTCCTCATGTGGGCGACTAATCGGAAGATGAAACGTCTCTGTAATCTGGAGCACCATTTGGTAATGATGGGTTTTCTATGTGCAGCCAGCATAACACGAAGGAAACAGTTAGTTAATGAGCACGGTGACGTAGAGACCAAGGTATACTACGAAATACACAAATGAAGCTCTTTCGCGGTTACATGACAGAACTCGTACTGTAAACTGTGGTTTCTATTTGTTTTTATCAGCAATAAGGCAATGCTTATTGCCAATAGTTGATCAGTTACCTATTACATCATGTGAGCATTTTCGTTTTGTTAAGGTTGAAGTGCGTAAGCGTAAACGAACCTTTTGACAAAAAAAAAAGAGTTATAATTTATATTCCACCTTCCGAAGCACATATCAAATAATAATCGAGATTATGATAATAATAATAGTAAACTAGACAAAATACGAACAAGCCATAAAATTCGCGCGTCGTCTTCAAAAACCCGCGTGACGTTACCACTAACGTGACCGCTACTTCACGATGACCACTGACCTTCGAGCTTCTGTTAGTCCGAGAATTCTAGCAAAAACAACAGCTCTTCGTTATCCACGAAAATAATGATACGATAGCGATAGTTGGATAACAATTTCGACACCTATACAGGTTGAATTTTAGCAGCAACGGCAGAATTAACCGCACAACGAAACGGAGTGTGTTAACATCTTCTTAAGTGATACAAATAGTTCCTTCCAACGAACCTAAAAATTGTTTTTGAAGTAAGCACGCTTGCCAAGAAAGGTTTCGATAAAAAAAACAAGGACAAATGATGTTACAAGCAACGCTTCGAAGATATCAGCAGTCATTATCAGATATAACCGACGCTGTAGCGGTGGTGCCGTTGAATCATTACTGGCGTGTCGTGCCACTTATTTACATTGAGAAAAAGTGTTTTTAAATTTTAATCATTTTCTTCGCATTAAAGCCGTTCGAGTTTTGGACAATGTCGAATTACTACACATAGACTAATACGGAATGGCTAAAAAATAGATATCGTCACTAGGTGTTGACATGCAGCTAATGTCGCGGTATATATGTCCAGGCTGATCTGCAAGATTTGTACTGGGAAAGGTACAACCGTGTTCATTGGCTGAATACCATGGCCGCATTGTATCATAACTCTAGTGCATGTGTGGTGTGTGCGTCGCCCCTGCTCTTCCTATCGACAACAGCAATGAAGATGATTGTAATATTCAGCAGATGAATACGCACCAGTAAAAGCATCGTTGTAGGCTTCGTCTTCTCCCCAAGGAGGCTCAATAATGCGGATCTCCGGCGGTGGGGTACCTGACCAGCATGGTTTCCCCATCACGTCGAAGAGATCCTGCCCTCTACGCTTCTTCTTTTTGAAGGTCTTCAGTTCATGAGACGATATAAGGGTCGTCCGTGTATAGGATGATCCAGCTACGCCAAGCGTTCCACCCATCCTCTCAGTGGTAAACTTTTGTCAGCTATTGTTAATGTATAAAAGACCTCGCCTACGTGACTGCCGTAGCACGTCGAATGATTTCGTCTTTTTCTATTTTTTCTTGGCCCTCAGTCACCCGTCGTATCCAACAGGACACGATAGCGACGACGAGGATCTCGTCATCAAACAGGTCCTTACAGAACCTGCCGCTGTTAACCTGCCGAATAACGGCCGTTTGTCTATACAGCAGATAATTGCGATGGCAGAAGCAATTCGTAATAGTGGGAGTAAGTCGCCGGCTCCTGGGGATATGTCGGGGGCGATGCAACATTCAGTCGATGCAGCAGCGGTCCGGCGCATCGGCGTATTCGCACGAATGAACCGATACAACTACTCTTGGGGCAGCTAGGGAACTTATTCTTGCACAGCTCCCACAGGGAGTTGTACGATGAATTTGTTCTCACACGCACCGCTACACGGAAACAGACAGACGGTCAGACAGGTACATGTACATACATAAGCACACACGCACGCACCTAGAGTAGGCAGTGGGTTGGGACGGTGACCTAACGACCAGGCCTCCTAGGAGGTCACTAACGGTTGCACGCGGAGGCCTGATGCCTTGCGAGCCATCTCTCACGATTGCGATCCTCGCGCCCACCACAGGCCGTAGCGTTTCGCTGTCAAACGCACGCTGTGCAGCTTGCTGCACGTAGCAAACCGCCTGCCATTAGGGAAGTGATTCGAATCGAATGTCCATCGTTTACATGACTCAAAGAAATGACGAGCTTTTTAGGTGTTCGCTCGACAATTACTTGTTGGCTAGCTTGCTCTTCAGTTGTTCGTTCACTGGCCGCCTCGGGGTGTCCGTCCAATCTACAACAATTCGAAACCAGTGACGAAGGAGACCGAGGACGTTGGGGTTTGCCTTGCCCTCGAAGATGTGGCGCGTATCGACTAGCCGGCGTAGCACGTACTACAGCTGGATGGTGCTATGTCTGTTTGGCATTCAGCGATGGATAGAGCTAACCCAACGTTGGCAGCAACCAACGCGCAAGGGAAGGAGGGTAAAGGAGACAACAGCCCCGCGCGCGTGCGTGTGGACCAGGCAGATGGGGGAGAGGCCCTGGCATCATTAGCGGAGAGTGAGGGCACTTAAGCGCATAGCCAAGATAGGTGCCTTCGTTCGTTCGTTTGTTTGTTTGTCTTGAATGGAGAAGTGCCTGAGTGAATCGCACGTGCCGCTGCGTGTGTCACACAAGCGTGGCGATGACCACATCATCAGAATATACTAAACAAAGTGCCCATGTTATGCATGCAAGACTAGCCAATAATCAGTTAGGGAACCACGTGCCTTTCGAGGCAACACAGGCGGCTAAACACAGGTAGCTCACTGTCTCACTGCCTGGTAGTCTGTGTCTCCGCCATTGGCTTATAGAATTCCAAGCGTCCCATAAGCGCAAGCCGATCTAGTTAGCTATAGATAAGCTGATGCACGTTTCTTATGAGATTCAATTAAAGGTCGCATGGGTTAACTCTGTAGACATCAGCAATGGCATCACAACTTAAAAGTTATAGGCTCCAAAAGTAGATTTCTATATTGCTAAATAATTTTTTTAACAGGAACCAGAGACCTGAACGATGAGCCTGAATCTGTTCAGTCACAGACTGGGTAGGAGCGATCGTATTCTATCGATAAGATTACAGTATCGATTCATAATAAAGACAGGATGTAATTAAGACATGACCTATTATAAGATATAATATAATATCGCGTGTGCGTAAATTTTGTAATATTGGACACTGATCAAAGGAGCTGTGTAAATGAGGCAGGTACAAAATGTAAGACGATGGAGGTTTGATCAAAACATTTTATTTTTTCGTTTGAAAATATCATGTTAACGAAGTAAACCATAATCCTTCTACAAAACGCGAGGGTTTCTATATCGGTCCACAAAATTTAGAGTTCGAAATACAATAACTCCTGATGAGCTTTTTTTATCGGAGACCACTAAAAGCGGCTACAAGTCTTGTAAGTATCTTAGAAAGCAAGCATGGCACGCTTTGCACGAAACAACTCACCCTTTTACCTCAAAGTACCTCTCACGAATTTCAAGCCAAAGCCTTCTTACAAAATGATTGATTTGGTGTTCTTCAAAACTTAAGTTATCGATGATGGAAACACCCCACCCAACGAAATCACACAATCAGCTTAATATAATTATATTATTTTACAGTTGCGATGACAATTACGTTAATAGCACATTTACGTAGAGGTGATATCGTCTTTATTTAATATAATACCAGGAAGAGGTAGTCTACACTGATAACCACATGATGGGTTTGTACATAAACATGAACTTTCGAAATAACTACAACGTTAAACAGATAAAAAAGAATTACGTTTCAAGTTTGATGATTCCACGGTCACAATATAATAACGAGGCTTCGTACGCACTTCAGTTTTCATCTTTTCACAATAGTAATCGTATAGGCATTTTTTATATTCCTCGCCTTGCGCTAAAGGTTTACAAATATGTAGCATCTTCCCGTGACAGGACGGGTCTAATTTTTGTGTTCTCGCAAGGATTTCTGCAAATGCAGGAGTGGTTGACGCATTCATGCACATAACAGCGGACATATCGACCCATCCATACCTGTTTGGGTATTTAAAGAAAAAATGAGGTAATAATAATTATATTAGCCAAAATACCAATGACTCAACAGATAGCGGTGTTTTTTTCGAACCGTAACTGCCGGCGTTGATGTATTGTCCAAAATAGAGGTCTTCCTCTTTTCTTTCGTACTCGATGGCACGACATGCCCTGCTACTGCCCATTCGTATACACTATATACGAACTAATATAGGAACTAATATAGATGACAAGGCTAGTTCGAGCATAGCGGTCATAATAGCGCCACGAGCGGTAGCGGCATTGCTACACTGGCGTACGCAAGTTGATCTACGTGGTAGTGGGTAGAGGGCGCCCATTCGCCCTGAAGACAACGAAAGCAACATCTACCAAACCCTTGGTACGGTCTCAGACAAACGATGCTGCGATGTCGGCTACGAGAAAGATAACCGCGTACTGTTCCCATTGCTGAGTAACGACAACGATAACAGTTATGCTGCGCGACGTGCCCTTTGTCTGTCAGCTTAATCCAGCCAACCTAAAACGTAGTGGTCGATGCATTGCGTTACGCTATACGGTAGTTCAACGTTGCTACTCTTATGGCTGCCGTTGTTTATTGCTGAGTCTAGCTTGGCCCATCTCAAGCTCACTGAGGAGAAACCAGCCGAAAGTAAATACTTTCGGCTTTGCGAACAAACACGTGAAGAATTTTCGGTGTTATTTATATTCTCAACGGGATTTTCTTCAAAATATTAGGACTCAAAGAATTTTTTAGATTATAAATATTTTAAACAGGTTTTTCTTAATATCAGAAATAACCACTGATGCGCTGACCTATTACGCAAATATCTATGGATCCACATTGTTATGGCAATATTTACGTTAGGCGTGTTATTGTTGCACTATAACACTTGTTACGGCAAGAGAATCACGGTCTATATCAATCTCGTTTTAGAGATCCAACTTTGACATCTTTATTTACCGTAATTTAGCTCATTTACATGATGGATCTTTATTAGCTCGATTTCTGCATATTTATCCAGTATAACTAAGTTTAATTCAGAAGCGTGAAAATTCATTTTGTGTTTGGAATCCCACGGGCTACGCGGTAAGCCTTAGAACGGTTATAATAAAGCAACATTTATAAGTCCTTCAATAGACGCGTGTGTGTGAACGTGGTGACCAATAAGATATATAAAAAGAAAGCTCTAGCTGCCCATAACTAAGGGTACCCGACGTTCTCACTCAAATGTGCACACACACAGACGCCCATAAACCACAAACTCTGGTTTGTGTATCTACCGTCACGAAAAAAGCACTAGCTCTAGCTGCCCATAACTAAGGGTACCCGACGTTCTCACTCAAATGTGCACACACACAGACGCCCATAAACCACAAACTCTGGTTTGTGTATCTACCGTTACGAAAAAAAGCACTACCAGCCGTGCTGGTTTAAATCCAATTGGAAAGCTGAGTTATTTTTTCTGCTACTGCTATTAGCAGAAGTTGAAGCTGGTGAACAGGTAACGAACAGCAAACTGTACATGGTATATGTAGCATCAAGAAATACATCTACATTTCGAAAAGGGCAATAATTTATTTTCTATATATAAACACTGCAATGTTCTCTTCTGGAAGTTATCTCAACACCGATTCGCCGCTTAGGAAAAGCAGATACATGAATATGTGACCGGCAGTACACATGTTAATAGCTCCTCAGTGATCACGAAGATGGCCTAAGTATTTTTCCAACTATTCTGTCCGACTCTCCGACGACCGAAGTTCTAGGCAGGGGGCACATTTTGTGCATGATTTCTTGTGTTTTGCGAAAGAAGAACCGAATTTAAGATGTGATTATTTATAACAAACTGTGCTGTTTCTGCTTGAAAAAGATCCCTCCGATAATAAGGAATCGCAGCAGTATAAAGTGCCAATTTAATTAAATTGATCGGTTCATAATTAGAAAGCTGACCTATAATCGATCCTGTATTAGGTTAGTTGCAGTTAATTTTTCATAGAAGGTTACGAATAAATCTAAACATTATCGATAGACAAGATTTGCGTTGACTGTCATAAGTCGTTGATTAGACCAAGGAACGATTGACATCAATCAATCAATCAACCTTATTTGAGCTTTTGGCTCATCGTGCTATTTCAAAACGGCTTTCGATTATAACTGAAGTAATTACATATGGTTTCGGTTAAGTGGTGAGCTATTATCATTGTTATTACTCCAGATATTGGTTTTTATGAAAGTGCTCATCGTTTAAGATATCCTAGATGTGGTACTGGACGCGTGCCATCTATTGATCGCCTCGATTTTTTCTCTTGCGAACAAATTTGTTAGCAACTTTCGGTTTATTACTAATTTATAAAAAATTTATTATTTTTTTAAAAAATATCTTGCATATTGATCTGAGCTAGTATCATTTGAAAAAGGCATAATTTAAAGGCATACTGAATACGAACGAGTGGCGAAGGTAATGGCCACCCTGAGATTCAATTTTCATTATCTATTCTACAGAAACGCACTGCTTAATCAAAGATCTCGCGTCCTCGGGTTAATTTAGTCGTCAATATGAGGGTCTGTACATGAACGATTTTTAATCAAATGCCGCTTATTTGCACGTTCTATTGGATCATCACTGCACGTCCACTCATTAAGCCTATCGCTTGACTGATATTCCTTTCGGTTCGTGTTTTGGAAAAATCGTCCTCAAGCTTTAGATTTAATTGATATTAGTGTAAAACGTTTGAGACGATGCGACATACGATTTATATCGAGCGATTAATTTGTATGTAATTTACGTTGTTAACTCACCCATAATTACTTGGTTTTTTTTTGGCCTTTTGGCTGAGGAACGAAACTGTTGTAGTTTACTTCAACACTGAACCAAAACTATTCGCTGCGTGGCCGGGAAGGCAAGAGATGCCGCGCGTATGAACACCACCAGAGATAAATTCGCATTAAGCCTTTTAGGCTCTTTGCTTGAGCTTTCGTGGGGCAATGCACGGGCCAGTAACGGCCTTCTGGTTTACCGCTTTGCTACAAGCGTTGGAGAGGAAGACATCAGTAGTCCTGCTTCGCCTAGCGTCTTTCTATATTCACTCACCACAGTCAACACGCTACACTGACTTGACTCGGCGAGAAGATCTCAGCCGCTAGCCTTTCCTGGCTGGCTTTCTTTGCTGTTGCCCCTGTAATGACGTTGCAGTGAGCGTTCGCTTGGAGGCGACGGTGTTCTTGTATTGTCTCATCGAGTACTGCAGAGTGCGTCATCGCGCAGTCGTGCTCTCTTCGAAAGAGGCCACTGGGAAGCCCTACTATGGCGAGGCGGTTTTCGCGATGACAAGGGGCAGCTATCATGCACTTAGCTACGTCAACCGTTCCACGATCTAAGAAACACACTTTCACCACATCTGAGCATTCTTCCCATACCGTGGTCACATCAGCACGACCCCAACTAATTGTCAGACAACACATTCACAACAACGTCGATATGGGCGAAACGTATTGGTTCTCCTTAGTCATAGACATGCGGTCTAGAACAGCACCGGCTGTCAGAAAAAGTCAGCGAAAGAAAACAGTCTCACTGAATTTCATGTTGCGTCCTCTTGGTTGATATTTTTATCCCACAATAGGTGAAACTATCCAGGGATGACTGGACTAATTCAAGAGACTTCATAGTCAGCAACGCCTGCCTTAGCGAGCGGTTGCTAATGCGGCACGAGTATAAAAAAACAATGTAAAGAAACTCCTCCAATCGCAGCGGACAACATGCGATAATAGCACGATATTGCAGTCGAGGCCGACCGACCCACTTTGATCTGGAACTCTCGTAATACGTTCAATATTTACTGGCTGATAGTTAGACGCTTCGTATGTTTGTACTGATCAATTGATTATATGAATATATCCTGTATATTAATAAATACATCAGACGTTTGCTGCTGGGTGGAAAAGTAGCATAGCTATTATAAACTAGCGCGCCATTTGATCGCGAAGTGCAATATCAACAATTTTACTATATTTAGCTGCTCGAATGTATTAAGTGAGCGATTAAAGCAAAGTGCCTATAGCGGGATACGAATGCTAAGACCAATTGAAAACAACTTGTTTATCTATAGCGAACTAAAAGGTAGTCAGTGAAACCTAATTATGATCCTATAATATTGATGCTCAATTTAGCATATCGGCAAGAAGGATCGGTACCGATTTCAGGTCTCTAGCAGCCTCACGAATTACCTATGGGCGGCACCTTGTTGTGGTAACACAGAAACCACTAAAATGCATCACTTCGAATGCATAAATAGCCGTGCCATCACAACTTGTTGACATAGATATTGTACACAAAGATCACTAAATATTGCCCCATGGTAGCAAATATATTCGTATGGCTCAGATCAATTGTTCATCAACCAAAGGTATAGTTTTGTATTAATGCAACCCTTTATTGTTTCTTACTAATAAACAACACATCTTTTCCGCGCCAAAATCAAAGCAAATCTCTCCAATGATCCACCAGCACAATACTATTGCAACAACTAACGCAATTTAAACATAATATAGAATTATTTATAGAATATGATACGAATCTTGTCAAACTATTGCGCTCAAATCACAGCATAGTGTACGCGAAGGCTTCCTTGTAATTCGTGTAAATTAGAAAATTGTTTTTTAAAGTGGAACTTTTCCAGAAACTGAAAGCTCTGGCGAGGATACCTAAACGATTTCATTAGGAATACAGAAAAAAAATTATCAATTGTTGTGCTCCTCGTTTCGGTTATGCAAAGAAAATTTAGGACGACATTGTTACAAACATAATAGAAGACACTATATTTTATGATGAGTCTCAATATAACGTATTTGAATCTAGTTAGACCTTCATCAAAACAGGGTTCAAATATACATGTACGTAAAAGTCGTGCGTTCTATAGTCTCTCGAATGGATGATCATATGTAGCATTGCAAGTGCTGTCGAGCTGCACGACTATATAGCGTTTTATAGCGATATACTTTCTAAGCATCATTTAAAATATTATGGTTTCCCTATACCATATTATGGTTTCCAGAACTCTGTAGAAAATTATTCAAGACACTGCACTAGACCTGCCCATGTAGCGCTTCGGTACGACTATAGATGCACACATGAAAATTATATTATTGCATAAAGGTACCGAATACTTGTCTTTTGTTTGGAGCTGTACCGGTGTATATATAGTAAAATTATATTCCAAAGTCAATATTCTCAACTTTTCGGGACTTAGCATTTCTTGCTACGCGAGGTGGGAACCGACCCACGTGCGAGTTCTCGTGCAGCGATAATGTACCTCTAAATATATCCCGCTGGGTATTTTGTTTTCATGAATAAATGAAAAGCAACCGTAAATATTACAAAATAATATAATATACGTATTATATATGTAAATCATAAAAAAAACACCAAACGCTATAGTAAGCGTAGGTGTACGCGTGTATATTTGGTCTATTCTAGATATATACATGGTACGGCGCATAAATAGGCTCTTCCTTATGCTTTATTTTAAAGATCATATTTAAATAAAAACAAATATTTCAACAATTACTTCAGACGTGCTAGAAGTCACATTCCTGATGGTGGCGCTTGTATGGCATAACATATATACAGCTGTATCTCGGAATCTAACTATTTACTTAACGCGCAAATATCTTTTTTAAGACTGACCATGCATCAAGCAATATTTGTAGATACGAGCTCGTTGAAGTATCGCTCAAACACGCTCACGCTACATTCAAAAATATTCCAACAAAACTATGTTTTGTGCTGAGAGCAAGGTTCGAAAAATGCAGGCGGTCAAATGGCCGCAAAGCCCAGAAAATACAAAAATAAGCAAAAAGCTTTTGTTTGAGGTTATCTGAACGGTTCAACTGACAATTAATATCATCCTCTTGAATACGATCGTTAATTTTTGTATTCAAAAGTTTAGGCTTATCTAAAATGACTTTTTGAGCCATTTCGATGGACTTTTAATTCTTTTAAATCCAAAACTTATTGAAAGCCTTTCCGCTTATTTATCGATATTTTTGTCGGAATTTTCAGCAGGCACATCAGAACTAGTAATCATGTAGGCTTGTCAATTATATCCGACAAAAAAGAAAGTTTTTTTTATTTTAATGTGGGGTTCATTAAAAAAGAGGGGACTCGATAATAGCTAATTTTTGCTCGAGTTGCGAAAACGGCGTTCCGCTCGACGAGTTTGTTGTTTGGCTTAGAACATTACAGACTTGGTTCTAGTACTGAAAGTGGCGGATCAACGCATCTTCGTAACGACAAACAGCTTTCCAAAGTCTATGCCGATGACCTGTATGTATGCCTTCAAATATGTAGGAGCTTTTTCGCCAGAAAAATCTCCTACATATTTATCAAGCGTCGGTTAGATGTAACGTTTAGGCATTATAAAAACATAAAGCATTACACTTACAAATTATCATACCAAAGTAAATTATTTATGGTCGAATTTATGATAGGCTTCTGTACGTGTAGTCTGATATGATGGAATATTTAGCGGCTATACACTGACTTAAATTTGGTGCACTAGAATCATACTTAACGATCGAACGGCGATATATATTATAATATTACACACAACAATTTGTTGCTAGTTACAAACGAGGTTAGCAGCCAGTTATATCACATAGCATTAAGCCCTGCTCTAAAAAAAAAAAACCCAAGAAAGGTTATATCTGTCTTTGAGCACAATACATGTTTCATTTTGACGTTTGTTTGTTGTGCCAAGCGATGGAAATATGGATCTACGAACTCATTCTTTGTGCTTTCAAATAGCTTTAATAAATGGTGACCAAACCAACTTAACGTTCGTTAAGTCTTAAATTTTATAAATAAACTAAACGAGAGCGCTTTCTATTAGTTGTCGTTTCACAATGGCGTTAGAGGACAAATTGTCCCGAATTAGCAGGAAACATCTTATATCCTGCTTAAAGGAGATTTTGTTTCAATTTCACTAACTTTTCTGACAGCAGTCGATTCAGAGGTCCTCTTGTCGCCAATACAGAACGATCCATCCAAGTTATTCTCAATTTATACATATAGTGACATGGTGTTATTCAACTCACTTCTATGTCAAGTAATTGTTTATGCCATCATACATTGATGTTTTATACGCTGTCTATTTTGTACTGCGTGTGGTATTTTGTCGTCTCCGTACACCAACATTTTTTAGTAAGACCACGTTTCCGCAAGCTTTGCAGATGCTTGCGATGAAGTGGGCTCCTTCGTAAGTACGACACTTGAGGTAACTTCAAGAAGATAAAGAACAAGCAGTAGCTAGACAAGTATGAACAAATGTCGGAAAACGCACAACAATATCGTATGATAATGTCATTCAAGGCTAGTTCTTTGAATCTTTGGGTAACGTCAGGTCAACGAAAAGTGCCCATTTTGTCGCCAGTCTTTTCCATGCATTGTAAAAAGATGACAAATGATGAATATATTTTTCGCGTATTAGTTAACAACTTACTTTCGAGGCCCTTGTAAATGTTGTCTAAAAATCGTCTTTATAGATTGTATACGTTTTTAGTTTGGTTGAAAGTTTAAGTACTGAAAAATTATTTCTTCTCCAATAGGGTTCAATATTAAAAATCTTAGCAAAATTATTTTGATATATAATTTTTCATTGCGCAGAGGTTGAAGATAATCTTACATGTTTTTTTGCGCCATTAGTTATTGTCTATACATGACCTTTGGTTAGGACTTCTTGGCGTTTTGTGAACTAATTGCGGCTGCGTAAAGCTATAACCTACGTGACTCATTTCGTCAAGCTATTCTTAAGTAGCGTCTGCCTTTGCACCTGGGACAGTTCGACCATTGGCTGCGATACCCACACAACAATTGGCTTCTTAGACAACCAAAGCAAACATTTTCTTGGACCACATGTGGATTTTTTTTTCGTCTAACATTAACAGCTTTTCGTATTCTGCACTGAAATGCAATTTTTTTTTGCGGAAAACGTACGAATAATCCAATAAGAGGGGGTTAACTTAAAGTGAGTATTCTCTATTCGACTTCTGCGTACGCTTACTAAGGCTCTTACGTTAGGCAGCTGTTGTAAATCTCCTAATTTCGGGCTTATTATTTAGAAACTTAATTAGAACTTTCGCTTTGGGCTTATTGCAAGGCTATCATTACTCTTTCTCCCTGAAACTAGGAATAAACTTTAAGTCCTTCATATAGCAAATCGGATTACGAATTTAGTCAATATATTCTAACCCTGAATCTTTTTAATTTACCGTATTTGTCTTTCAGAATATTGACGGCGATTTCATACTGATCGTCAGAGAAACCTAAGCGGCGGATGTCATTACTAGAACGCGAAAGGAAGGCCTTTTTAATTCTTTTAAATATCGCAGTATTAAAAAAGATTTCTTTCTTGTGGACCTGTGTATTGAAACACAAATTTAAGTTTCTCAGTCGTTCAACGTCACTAGTGAATTTTTGGATTCCGTTTAATTTATCGCTATGGGCCACTACACAAGGAGAGAAAGCTGCTATTTGAGATGGGGATTGATCTGTGTTAAATATGCCATTTGCTAAACAGTTTTTAAACCTTGATTCATGTTAATAGATAAGAAGGAGGTTATAGGGGCACGATTTCTGTAACCTTTTTTTTTATTAACCTCATATTGAGCTATATGAGCCACAGTTCCGTCGAATTCTTTTCCTCCTTTCCTCCTTGTAATTTTGAAGCCAAAGGTTCCTAGGGAAGCCCATTTCACTCCTTATTTTTGGCAAAAAAATGTTCGCCTCCTGAACAAATTCTCTACAACCGTTCCAAGACTCCATCTTTAAACCTAGCAAATCTTTCCTAACAGTTCTCTCAGTTATAAGCGCTCACCCTATACGACACGAACACCCCGGATCGCACTGGCAGCTTTTTAACCTCAGCAAAAGACAAAATGAGGTAGCTGCCAAAATTATAGTTTTTGTTACCTTTGTCGCAGTAGTCCACCTACTACATAATGAAATCACAACGGGCTTACGGTGGATATAGAGCATTTTCAAATGGTATATTCTTTTAAACAAACAGCGGTAAGGATTTATTTGAAGGAACGCCTATACTTACGCTACAATCCATCAGATTTGGTTGATTCCGATTGCTTAATAAAGGATAAATCCTATGAGTCATGTGCTCTCCAGCCCTCTACAGAGGTGTAACGCAAACCGAAGCCGCATCAATGGCAGCTTCATCATAGCAACAAAGGCACTAGTTTTGAAGAACGCTTTACGGCAGTACTGAAAGCACGGATTCGAATACTGCAAAACTGACTAAAAAACGTTAACAAACTAAGACCAGCGCAACTTAGTACTGCTTGGCTGTGGACCGTATTTGTTACTCATTTGTGTGCCAGATGTTTTGACAAGAAAATGCCATTGGCCTATATGATCGCCTTAGAGACATTCCGTCTTCACGGAATAGGTCATGTTTTAAGATTAGTGTGTCTTTTATTGAAGGTCTCGAATCTAAATGCTTCAAGTTTTATATACTTTATTGCTGCTAATGCAGCAGAAATATACAAAGTTGACCTCACTGTGTATTTTTCCGCTAGAAATACAATAAAAACGACCTTGATATTGTTCGAAAAGACGCTAGCAGTCTTTACAGGTTTTATCTCAAACTATAAAGCTGAAAGACCGGTACGCATTACCTAGAAAACGTATGAACTAATATACGCCATAAATGAAAAGCGAAATAGCAGCGTACGGAGTACGTCAGACCATTATATTATGTTCAGTATTGGTTAGCGAATTGTCAGTCATCATTAGTTGGAGTACTTAGTAAATAAAGATTGCTGATTACATAGTGTAGCTTTTATCGATTTACTTCAACTGAATATATAAGGGCTAGTGGATTTCACTACCCTCTGAAGTACTTGTCTTGATGCTACTTTGCGAATAAATGTTGCCAGAACTTATTTCAAAAATTACCTCGCGCTTCAATATACTGTCCTTGGTGAAGTGGCACACATAAGACGGAGCGCCAATATGACCAGTAGCAAACGCATTCATTTCAACAAAATGACAGAAAAACCTTCCAACAGTTTAACAACACATTATTCAAGATGTCTGCCATATGGCGCAACTCCAAATCCGAATGAAGGCACTTATCGGTAAAGCTCTGAAGTGAATTAATAATGAGATTGCTTTATCGAACTTCACGGATATAGCTGAAAAATTATTAGGCTGTAATGAATAGTAGGAGACAAAATATATAGATAAAAAGGCATAAAACTAGAACGAGACATTGGAGTTATGTTAAGGATGTCGAATGTTGCATACATCCTACAACCTCATAAACTAAGATAAATGCAGTTTTTCTTTTCCTGAATCTTTTTTTTCTATTCCATATTATATATATTAAAATTCTATACCTTAAGTGCGATGTGGACCTGTGAAAACCTGTGGAAAATCCTGTACAGATCAGTCATCTACACCCATAGTGGATACCGCACACATCGACGCAGTCGTAATTGAACGCCTATGTTCGCTCTATATTTCTATCTTTTCGAGAAAATAATCACTAATCATAAACGCTCATCGTTACATGAATATATATTTCATAATGCCCTGAATTAGAGCGATCTATTTAAGGCATAAACTGGGCCACAAAGCCAACACTGACATTGTTTCAAAACAAAGTGAATTGCAGATCTTGTATTCAAAGATAAAACTATTAACTTGGTGTCTACTTGATTTTAGAGAAAAACGTTTGCCTTCATTGAATTTGGTCCTGGGTGTGCAGACCACCATAAGTCGGGGGTCAATCACGTAACAGCTTAATTGTAACAGGCCGGCCTCACTTTCGAAGCTATCCTAGCATTTACAAAGCTTTGTTCCCTTCGTCAAAAGCAATAACGATCCATGTCAATGCTTGCCTACATACCGTGGGTAAGACCCATAGTAGCATTTCGTGTTCTCATTACTCGGCAGTCATGTATAGGTGATGAGCACGACGCCTTCTAACAAATCAAGTTGTTTTCCATCACGTTGCTGAGAATATTGCCCAGACGCTATTGTTAAATGATGTAATGCTAAATAAATGAATAATATTCAGATATTAAAACTACTTCACTATGTAAAAAAGAATCGTTCTATCTCCTGATCTAATCATATAAAAGTTCTATACTTTTTGTGCGAAAGCGATTATTACATGACCAAGTAGTTGCAGGTAACTGGTGTTCGTTGTCTACAAGGTAAACTTCTTTCGGCCTTACTTTTTTTTGAGCCTTCAAGCATCAGAGGGTCGATTAACCTACAGACGAATGTCTTCGTTTGTAAGATGTGCCACAGTGATAACAAGTACCGACTGGTTCGATATTACTTGTGGCTCTACGGATGACTACTATAATTAATCAATATTACACGCTAGTTTATATAATGGACCTTCTACGGAAACCTCTTTTAGCGTTACATGTGTTTCGTTTTTATGACAAAGGTAAAGGTGAAGGTGAATACATTTACACGCGATCTGGGGGACCCTGAACCATTTTCTCCTAAACAGTTTCCATGTGTAGGGTCCAAATATGCAACGCCCCTCTGTGCCTCAGAGAGTACTCATTAAACCTCTGTTCCACGCAATTGGCCTTCATTGAAGCCCAGATTTCTGTGCACATTATATCGGAGCTTTGAGAAAACATATTAAGCACTACTTTTTTTCATTTCGATAACGGCAAAAGTTACCTGGTTCCTCTCAACTTCCCAACTTTGTTCCCGTTTCAATTTCGGCTTCAATTTCTTTGTCGATAGATCTTGTTCAAGATTTTGTTGCATTCGCCGCGGGCTCTAGAACGGTATCGGGGATGGAAACAGCGAATATGGTCGAAATCTCTAAAGCAATAACCAGTGAACACGCGCAGCTGTCACGAAAACTAAAAACGTGTCTCTAAAAACGTAGGCTGTTTTTTTGGTTAACAACGTTTGGTTACCAATAAATACCATCGTCTGTTGCGTAAAAGTGGAAACTTTATTAGCAGAGTTGTCACATGAGGGCCGACACACCACTCAAACATTTTTCCATATAAAACACTAGGGCTTCGTACTGAGGTTCAATATAGAATTAATCAAAACTCTTCCATAGCATACATATGTAACTTCAATATAATAAGGTCAATAATAATAAATAAAGATCAATTATTTATTATTTTTAATGTATTAAGTTATTAAAAATATTAGTTTACATGGAACCTTAGCCTTATTGAAAACAACATGCGAGCGAGTACTCAGAGTTGCGTGTATACGATTTATACTTTCTAAATGGCCAAAGGTTCGTTTATAATTACTGGAGGTAGTTTTATGATATCTGCTTTTATTCTGCCAAACACAGTCTATATTTGAATAGATAACTTTTATATCTGAGATTTACATCCCTTTTGGCATGCTACACATTGCCCAGATACCGTATAGGCTCAGGTGTACTATATACGATGATACATTGAATACTATTTGTAGAAGCTATCTGGTCGTCTTGAAAGGGAATACATGGAAGAATCGATAATCCAAGCACATATGCTTATGTCATAGTGTTTAGTAGTAAGTTTAACATATTGACCTTTCAAAAACTTGCAGCTTCTTCTACATCCGAATCGCGGAAATTGCTAAGTCCTCTAGTTTATTGCTATATAATTCGTTATTCCTATGTAAACAAATAAATGTACCCTTTTGGATCAAAAAAGCGTCCATAGCTTTCCTAGGAAGTATTTAACATCCAATGCGATCTAGCCAACATGGTTCCCTGACGGTCGTAACCGTGGTTGTGATACTCCACTTTTCCAAGGTAAGCAGGATAAGTACTATTGTAACTCTGTATTCATTTCTTTGTCACTACGTATGCGTAATATACGTCGCCGTAGCGAAGTACAGATATTTATAGCCTCGTGAGTAAATATGCATGCTGATGGACCTATTGATCTATATCTCCAGTAGTTCCATGTCCTTTCTTTGAACTCTAAATGCTCAAATCCACAAATGGACGAAATAAAGATATTAATTGAAATCCGTTTTATTGCCAAATAATAAAAGATCGCTAGATTCAAGACTAGGGTTACTCTTCAGTTGTTAACAGCTATTACTTTAAGCGTCTACAATTGGGCGGATTGCCAGTTAGACCGTCAAATCGCGGCCAATTTCCCATGCTAGAAAATAGTCGGGATGACTTTGAGTTTGGCTAGGAGCGATAGCTATAGATCGAAGTCACGATTCACCCTCTTACTTAATCCTAAGGAAGCGTTTACCTTCTCTCAAAGCTCATTGAACCTCCTTCATCAACCTCTCCAGGACAAGTTGGTCAAAGTTTACTAGGTTGGTCAAGATGTACTCTGTTGCAAATGAGTTTACCGTTCGCATGACATACCTTTCAATGGATCGGGGACAAATTACGTACTGAATAGCATTTTGATTTCGAGCCTGTTTATTTTCCAACACGTAGAAAAGAGGGAAAAGTTTAATACCTGATCGCGGCCTTACGGAACAAATTAAATCAGCAAATAGGTTTATCTCAAATCTCAGCTCATTACTTCGCCAATCCAACATCGTTGCTCTATGGTTTTCTAGTAAAGACCCCAGTGCTTTTGTATCGGGCCTTTTAATTCATCCGTCCTAGCGAAAATGTTGTAGTGCTCTCATCCTTGTCCTGTTACTCTAAAAGAGGGATTTTGTTGGTATAAAAAGACCTCCGACTTATGTGGCAACAATATATCTGGATCAAATATATCATGTATAGAAATAACGGGAAAATTCAAAAGAGCCAATATTAAACTATATTATTATGTTTTTTTCATGTATGAAAATTAGGAGAAAACGTATTTGTTTCATTAGTTAATGCATGTTTGCAAAAAATTATACACTACTCGTAAAAGAGCGGATATTAGCTTGTGCACTAGGATTTTGTCTGTCTGCCTATCTGGTTTCATTCTCAATCGGAGCTTGTTTTAGTCCCATTAGAAGTTTTGCTCGCTGAACATGTTCACTCTATAAAGTCAGTATGATGCATAAAGTCACCATAAAAGGGTTTTAAAGGGGGGCAAATGCTGGATCATGGAAATACAGGATCTATTGCAGTATTGCAAGATTGCTGTGACACCAGCCAACCATCTAGCCTAAAATATAGTTTCTATTACTGTTATCATCATTCGTCGTCATGATCAAAATTTGAAAAATTTACTAATATGTCTCGCGATTTTCCTGAAAGACGTTAAGATACGAAATAGCAGCACTTTGAAGTTTCTATTTTTCGCGAAGTTGAGTTGACACTTCTGACATATTCTTCGTGCGAAGATCCTGACGCTAACAGCAGGACAAAGAAATAGTTTAGGGAAATTAGTGCTATGAGTACAAAGCTCATAACTAAGGTCTAGCCTAATCAACTTTTGGCAAAAACAGTCACTGCTGTCTTATTTTTGTCTTAAATATTAGAATCTGTGTAGATTATAGTTAAAAGTTAGTTACTCGACCGGAAAATGTTTTTTATTACTATGGACCGCGTAACATTGGCATAATTTTGCTTGGAAACAGGTGAATTCGCTTAATTTTGCCACATTTTTATTGTTAACGTTAGCCGTCAAGTCTATCTTCAAGACCTAAACACTTCTATATGGCTCAGCTTTTTTTTTCGAAATTTTTTTACAGATAACTTATCTTTTTCGTGGCCCCAGGGCAACGTTATTCTTAAAACGGAAATGAATTTTTTTAATCCGAAATCAGAGCACATTCGACATACGGCAGCGAAGATAGCAGAGTCTACCTACGCCGTACGTACGGATGATCCCATAGGCCAGAAGATATCGACTATTGCTGATTCGTTAAAGTGACATAAACAGTCGTTGTCGTATCGCTCAGCGACGGGGTAACGAATCGCTTACCGCAGTGCAACTATTGTTGCCGGACATTGCGAACGTTTCATATCTTAATTTAGCTTATTAAAGTTTGCATCCTTGAGGAGGGTCTATATAGACTGCGCTCTTGAAAAGCTACGAGACGGCCCAAAAGTCTATCCGGGATGGCAGTAGGATATTCGGTAGGAACCGTTAATGAAGCCACCGGTGGGGTATGGCTGTGCGATTATGACCAGATTAAGCTAAAGGTAACAATATTAAAAATTTAATTGTGTTAAGTAAACAATTGTTATTTTCTTGTCCTACTATGCAGATAAAGTCGAACCTCCCACAGGGTTTTTAATTTGCAGACTGCATTTCAAAGGAAGTTTGGGAGTAGGTTCAAGTATTTCTTAGTCAGAATTAATATCAGCAACGACGTGATGTGTGACTGATTGTACAACAACAAATAAAGCAACAAATGGCGTTCTCTTACACAAACTGAAGATCACCGCGAAGAACATTTAACACAAAAAAATCGATGTCATACTTCTAGGAGACATGACTTCAAGCGCATTGCGTGACCGAAGTGGGTATTGACTCATTGGAAAGCACATAACGCTCACCAGCTTGAAACACCACTCGTGTCAAAGCAGCATCTGTTAGCGACTCTAAAGAGAGTCATATTCACGCTGGACCACAAGAATGTTTTTTCATTCTTCAATCAATCTAATCAATCATAGTTACATAATATAAACATCATCAATATATAAGTAATAGAGAAACTGTGATGAACAAAACGTACAAACAGAATATACTCCTACTGTTTATTATGAGGAGAAGTGGTATCTTTCTCCCATCGAAAATAAATCTGACGACAAGTGTCAAGTGATATTTCGAATTTGTGCGGGGATGGTGAACGTGATTCTTCATCCCCGCAGAAATTGCACTCCTGGGGGAGTTCCCTCTTCAAATATAGGTCCGCTATATAGTAGCTAGCAGTAAGTATAAGCAAAGCAGAAAGGCCACAGGAAATTTAACCACGTTATACTTACAGAGGTAGTAGTAGTAGTAGTAGTTTGAAGTACTGGAAAACAATGAGCTATGCGTCTATTTTAGACAAACGAAAAAGTGATGCTTACGTATATTCGGTTACCTCTACATTAGGATAATTCTCAATTGTCACTGTGTTCGTCCTATGACAATAATGCTCGATCATATATTCTGAAAATCTGGACAGCCATAATTAATTTAGCTGCAGCTATCACAACAAACGTGGATCATAGACCGCAACTGAGCAAGTACAATGACGAATTTTCACTCCATCGTCACCAGTAGCTGAACTTCAAACGGCACCGCATCGGCACGTCGTCCTCGTTCCGTAGGCAGCCAGTATTCACAAGGCTGGTCAGCAAGCCACAATCAATTATCATTCGCATCTGTCGAATTGATTTGAGGGAGTATTTCTATTGAGGTGTTAAGTACGATTCAACCAGATTTCTTTTTTGTGTCCTGCCTTTTCCTCGCTTCTTGGCTCCAACGCAAAGGTAATCTCAATAGAATACCTTTCTGCTTCTTTAGACCCAATGCCAGAAGTCCGCTTCGCTCCTTCCGACCTTTGTCCTTTAGCAACGGTGGCGGTAAACATCAAACAAGCCTCGCGGTGTCGACGCCAACTAGGAGCATTTGTCATGTCATGTTTTTGTATGGTGTCGACATAATCCGATGCGCGTTGGAGCTAGCCAATAGACTCGCATCCGAGTGAGCAGCCCTGGGTGGCGTCGCCACTCTGTCTGAGCGGACGTCTCCGAAGCGGTTGCCCGGAGGAGCGTTCCGTAAGGACACGCACCGCAGGAGGACATTTCGTCTACCAACCGCGCTCTTTCTGCGGTGATCAGGATCAGTCGCCTTTGTTGTTATCGTCGTCAGTATCCCTTCGCCTAGGCGAAAAAAACCTACGGGTTGCTATTTCTGCAATCGGTTAGGCTGCAAAAACCTTCATAATCTGTCGATTGAATACGCAGATCTTGGTTCCTTTTACGGCTGGCGATCGAAAGAAAACTAGATATGGTTCTTGTCAACTTTCGACAAAAAAAAAGCGACAAGATAGATGTGCTCGTTTCTCTGCTCTCGAATCTTAGTCACGCCTGAACGACTCACCAGATTCCCCACTTGTAGCAGAACTCACGTTAAACTAGTACGATTTAATGCGTGCCTATTTCCGCAGCTTCCGTGACGCTCACCTCGTATATAGAGCATTATCATTACTACTAAGAACAATCGGTAATTACGAAATAAGATCTGTCAACAAAACGTCTGAAAAGTCACTACGAAATCAAAAACGAACTAATTATATCCCACTTTGTCATTAATTAACCTTTACGAAATCAACTTCGTTAGAGTGTTCCTTTAGCTATCCGATTTCTTCGGGACCACAGCGGCGTTTTAAAGGACATCGCTGAAGAGGAACTCGCTGTAACCCACAATATGAAGCTTTAACGTATGGGACACGTTAGGATGATGAATATGAAATGTATACATTTGTTGTATAAATATAGGGTTTCTTAAAAGGTTAATCGTCATCTTCATTCAATAAAAGGAAATATCATATATTACCCAATAAAATAGAACTACGTTTGTAGACAGAAGCAGGACATCAAAAAATTCATTTGGTGATGCTGCATTGTCCTATTTGTTCACTGTCTGCAGTTGTTACGGGCAGATCGCAGGCTCAAACGTTACGACGCGCTAGTGATGTTGAAGATCATTAACAGCTACGTATCAGCTGAACGCGTACCGTGTAACACGAGTATACTCAGTGGTCATTGAGAAGCTTCTTTTGCGAACTTTATCATTAGTTAAGACCACTTTTGTTGGCATACCTGACAATCAAAAGCACAACACGAGATACATTTGATTAATGATAGCCTCCGGGTCGGCGGTGTGCGTTAAGAGACTGGCAGAACGACGGCGAGCAAAAGAAGAAAACTATAATATTATCGGACCAATCAGTATGAACTGGGTCGCACTTTGTTGACAGACTTCAAATTACACAATAGAAGGGGGTGAGCTACCTTCATTGAAGAACGCCCGCATGCTTCTTGGTGGGGTAGTCGTAACCATAGGTTCGAACAAGTAATACCAAACCAACGGTAACTGAAATGATACATAGCGTGTAACATCTACAACACGTTTATCATGGTTAGCTGATAACCTCGAAATAATTTGTTGACGAGCCAAGCTTTGCTCAGGATGTTGAAAACAGAATGTTACCCTGCATTTCAGGTTCGGAGCCAAGAGCCGAACGCCAAAGAGATTAACGCTAGTAGAATATGTCAAACCAGAACTATCCGTAAATCTGATTCGTCTATTTACTAAACCCATTCGAACTCCCATGACTTGTGGATCTCGTAGTGCGTATATATGAACGGTTTCCCCTCGAAATATACAAAGTCAATTCTATCTTTCCTTACTATACATTAATTATCTAATTCTTTGATGTTCCTACAATCTGAGAGCACCTATAAGCGAAATCCGTAGTACAGCCACTTCGAAAATTGACTGAGGAGAAAACAGACACAGGCAAATGTAGGACGCGAAGGAGGTCTACGTCATCCTGGCAGTTTTTAATCGTATATCTTTTCTGATTCTTCTTGATCCGCTCGACGTAGGATACCTCGAAAAGTTCGCATGATAAACGTTCTGAATAGGATCTAGAAAAATAGCTCACAGAAGGAAATTGTACGTAAAAAACGTTTGAGTTTTCCTCAATATATGCTGCCACCATAGACACCACACACTCGACATTTATCAAATTGATCGAAAAACACACTGTATTTTTTGAACTAACGTTTCGTTAGTTAGTATTCACATAAGGAAGTAGATTTTCCCGATCTAAGCCGAAGCGAACCCAGACTCCTTTGGATTAACGCTTCATAAAATTTGCCTATACGGGTGCAGAGCATATTTCCTTTACAAAAAGATAGTGACTATCTTGCCTAAATTAGACTAATCTGCTGTATGCTAACTGATCACATTCTTCTTTTAGACATTGTCTAACATGAAACCAAAGGCGCAAAACCCAAAATGAAATTTGGAAAAAATAGCTCTACAGGCGAACTATATAATAGGACATCGAACAGAAGCGGCTATCCTGGACTTACACGTGGAGACCATAACACATAAACGTGTTAGTTTCTTGTTTATTTAACCTAATTAAACAAGATTCCTCAACGGATGACAAAAGCAAGGGTTCCGTCACTCAGGGGGTGTTTAGTTATGCCAAGACAACGGGGGTTTATTCGGATACAAGTCCCGGTTTTAACTGTTGCTATGCAAACCACATGGCACTTTACAGTATTTCGAGCAAAAGTTGGACTGTACCTTTCATCTCAGAGAAAACAAATGGCACCGCTACAGCTGCTCATAGACTAACAAAAACCCGCTGGGCTGTAAGCGTAGTACATGCTGATAGAGACGTAAGAAAGAAATCTATTGTTAACACCGCATTGAGTCTAAGGTATATCAGCCTATCTGGCATGTGGCAGTCACCATGATAAGCATCTTTAGTGAAGAACGTGCAACAGTATATGTGTTTGTGTGTGTAAAAAACAGATGAAACAGAAGTACAATCAAAGTCTTCTTTTGTGACATATCGTTTGCGAAGAGTACTACCTTGCGTAGTGCCATGACTGTGAATACGCGTTCCAGACTATGGTGGGGTTGTACCTCATGTAGTTGGGTAGAATAATACCTAAGCCGGATATTCTAGCTTGGCACCCTACAACAATGCAGCCACAACCTCCAGTTTTCATGGCAGAAACGATACACTCTTTGCCGAGTCGTCTAGTCGCACCCCCCCCTCCCCCCCGCCGCCTCGTTCAGAATTCTGCAAGCTATATCTGAACGACGCCATCAGCCTTTTCCTTCGAGCACTTTCGAGCGCAAAGTCTGTGCCTGTGAAGTGGCTGAGTGGCCACTCCACAGCCACGAGTGGAGACCAGTTCTTATATTTTTGATGTCACATACATTGAACAAAACAACTCGGTTCACTTTTGCGGACCGACACAGAGAGAGATGATTGTCCGAAGCGTGAATATGGCTCGGCAGCGAGACGGCCAGCAAAGGTACAAAACGCGGTTGAAATCGACGGACGGCGGCTGTTCGTTAAGAAGTTGCGGATGAGCGACAACCTGGGCCTGTAGCGGAATACAAGCGACATAATCCTATAATCCTCAAGGTGTTCGCACCTCTGCGAAGTCTTCGTAACACTGAATATTCCTATAAGATGTAAAGCCACATACGCTTTCGTTCGATGTTTATACACTACTCGTCGTAATTTTGCATGGTAGACGTATTACGATGGCGCGTTTCCCCAACGATCGGCCAAAGGAATAGATTTTGACCTGTCAGTTCTTATGCTGATTGCCAATTGTCTGCGTGTTTGACGCGCGCTTATTCAACTAATTCGAGTATTGTTATTATTTGACTTTCTGCTCAAAAGATACATCACTGGAAATGGCTAGAAATTGACGTTGTCTAGAGCATACAGGTATATTGTGGTACTACTCCGTGATAAATCTTGTGACACTTTTGGACGTATGTACCGTGCATCTCTACCGTGGACATTAAAAAATGACTATACTTTGTATAGTCGCCGCTAGAACGGGGCTGTGTTTTTATACTTAAGCCACATTGCTTCGAGGATTCATTGAGCGCACGTGTTCAACATTTTTGCTTGTCGTGCTCTTTCCCTATACAGTGTTCACTGTAGAGGGCAAGAGCACCACAGAGTTAGAACTATTTCGATGCTGTATCTTATCTACATATAGTTATGTAGCGCTCTAACGTATGATAGAGCCGTTCGGCATCTGTGATGATCGTAATCTTTTCTACTAGCAGAATTCAGAAACATAATACAAAGTTTTCTACAGAAAGCCGTATCTAAATATTTACATATATATGAATGGTCACTTGAAAGAGCTTAAGTCGTGAGAAGCATTTTTCCTTATATTTACGTGTACGAGAATCTTCATGTTCGGGATCCGTTCATGTCTCGAGTGGCTGCTCCGACAACCGAGAAGTTCATCCCAGTTCATTCAAATATGTTGGCAAACGCGGACATTTAATCGTATCGCGCATTAACAAGGAATACTTATCTGTCCCTATTCCTCTATGGTCGATAGGGCTAGCCATCCTCCATTTGCAAATGACCAATTTATATCTCCACAACAACACAGATTTTTCTCGAATTTTGACGGCTTCATGCGTGGCAGTAATGCGCTAACTTTATTCAGTGTTCCCCCTATTAGGACAGCCTGCTCGATTAGTTTGAATTGGACAGGCCAGTCATTTGCCATTTTATCCGCTAAATATCTATCTATTGTATGAGTATGCGTTCGTGCACACGCGTACCTGTGGGTGTGCATCCATCGATGTATGTGCATGTGCAACTCTGCCATTGTAAACTGGGTAACATTTCAAAGGTGAAAGTTCATGCGGCCGTAGATCGGGCAGTGTTAAAGCTTTCCTTCAATGGCGAAATCGCCGCCGGTCCACTCGGTTAATGCGATTACGACACACTAACGAGATCCCTCTTTCTTCCAGTGCTCGCTGTTGCAACGATTCGGATTTTCTGTATTTACGTGGAAATTAAGCTAGTACAAATACGGCGTAATTCGTTTTAATAGCGATTCAACAATAAACAGCGAGATGCCGAAGAAGAGAGAAAACGTAAAACATGCATAAGTTGTCTGTTTACCAGAAACATTGCTTCCTACCATAGAAAAAGAAACTGAAATAAGGTGAACTAAAGACGTGCGTGACCTCGTCCGTCGGTTTTCCAGTTGGGTGGTCTCACTAGAGGCGCTCTTGCCAGCGTTTCTGATCGTCCGAAATATCAAACAAGGCTACGTGTTACAGTATAAGTATTCGACTCACCTTTACACCGAGCGGTTCTGCCAACAACAGAGATTCAGGTATCGTTGTAAAGCAAAGCAAAAGTAGCAGAGAAATGACACAGTGAGACACGTTCCTCGTACTTGGCTGGCTCATGTAACTCAGCTTGAATCCATATGGCAATATAATTGCCCTTTGTTCTAACACGATTTCGCCTGGCGATCAGGGCCGTCGTACAACGCCTAGTAAAGAAAGGCTTGGCCATAAATGAAGTGGACGGTAGCTTCTTCCTGCTGGTCTCAACTGCGCAGAGTAAAAACGAATCAATTAGACACATGTAAACCACCCGGATGTCTAATTTGGGTGCAATTGTTTTTTGAAAATGGTACATACTCAAGGTTAACTGACCAACGGTAGCTAGCTCTGGTAACATGGACATATTGATACATAGTCTGAATAGCCTATTGATGTACTATTATAATAAGTGTTCTTTTATCAAATGCTTCATAATATTTAGGTCGAGTTTGGCGTGCCGATTCCTAAATTTTATTTGTCCATATAAAAATGATCGCGACCGTCGACCTTTAGCGTTCTGATCGAAATAAGCAACGAAAGAACAGACCTATAGAAGAACAGATCTTCGAGGCGAATCAAGTGAAGTCATAGATGAACGTTCCATTGACGAATTCCCTGCGATTTTACGCCTCAGCTCATCCACCGTACCGAGGATTAATCGATTTTTAGATTCGTATTGATTGTCAAGCTCATTCCTCACGGTTGCCTTTCGAGTCAGCCTTTCGATGATGATATATGCCCCGTATATCGTCTCTTGTCAATTGGTGAAAAAGTGCAGGCTCGCATTTAGCACTCCTAAACATCGATCGAAATAATCTTGCCTTGAATCATCAGTAACAACAATAATAACGGCCTGCACTCGCTAGCAGACGCAGGCAATCCAGAGAGTCCTGAATACTCGCCGTCCGTATTCGTTAGTTAATTGGTGTTCATGATTCCATTCATCCTAAGGTTCCCCCTGACTAGCTTACTCATACGCTAGATCCGAACGAGCTGACAATTAGGAGTTAGATTTAGAGTGGAAACTAGCCGACCCTACTTTTAAATTTTACACATTGCGCTTTATTAGTAGAGTTTTGTTACTTTTTTTTTTATTTACGCAAATTATTTCCTTCGTTGAATTTGAAACGGCGACCCTTCATCGGATCACCACTAGATGTATCTCCATGCTTTCGGACGCGTTCAATAATTGTCTTCGTAAACGTCCTTAGCATGCTAGTAAAACAGCGGAATGTTTGAATAAGTTTATTTAGCCGGATAGAGAAAAGAAGGAACTAATCCAAATTGGAGTTACAGGATGGAGCCTTAAAAAAGGTTTTCTTTTGGCGCAAAGAGCGAGTGCGTCTCTTTGCAACAGGACATCATTGGTGTTCATAATGAAACCCGGCACAGATCGCACGAAGATAAACACAGACTGAGCAGCCTGTACAGTTCAGGCGCTTGAGATCTCGGACGGGAGAATTGCGCAGATGTTCGCAAATACGAATACACCCTCTGGTAGTTAGGATACCCTATATGGACTCCACTGAACAGCAAATGACGCACGGGCTCCAATAAGAGAAGGGGGTTACGTGCGCAAACAAACCTGACTCAGCTGGCTTGATGGCGAAGACAAGTACTAAAAGGCTTCAAGTGCATCGTGATCTATAAGAATTTTTGAGGGATTTCTTATTAAAGGATAGCCAGACGGCTATCTACCTCGGCAGCGTGGTCGGTAGGTATTTGGATTTCCCAGGTATTTCTATGCAAGATTTTACGTACTATAAAGGCTGTTTCACTGGTCCTAAATACTCTCAGAAAAAAAAATGACAAATACCCTTCATAGTATAACTCGTAGTGCAAATGAATAACTGTATAACAAATTGTATATTCTTTCATAAAACAACGATGGGTTAAATCTCTCGATTGTTTGCAGGGCAAGCATCAGCATTGTACGTCTACATAGCTATAAAGTTCGGCGTTTTTAGAGCTATAGACATTTAGAAGTAGTTCACAGTAGGATCCCCTTATGTTTGTCGCGCTAGCCTCGGTCTGTGCACAGTTCTGAGCAGGAACAAACGTATTATTCGATGCGGTTTACCACAGGGGTTTTCTCCACAACTTCCGCTCGCGAACATTTTGCATATATTCTTGACACGTGCAAAGAGCAGAGCTGGGAGTTTGGATATTATCCACTAGTAATTTGATTTCAGTAGTATAATCGCGAGCTTCTCGTCACCCCTTCTTGAAATCCTACTTGGAAACTGTTGTCGGTACCTTGAGCTCTTCTCCCTACCCCCCTACAGGCCTTTAACTTTGCTTGAGATTCCGCTGTCATAATAACAGGATAACATCAGGACACTGAGACCTAATAGAACTATATCGCAAAACTATCAAATTGCAATATCAGACCCCGGACAGAGAGGTGTATGATCCCGCCCTAACCCTTTTGATTTCCTTCCAGCGGAAGGAAGCAGTACCTGCTTGTAGATATTAGGATCGCAATAGCAAATGACAATCGTTACAGACATATTTGAAAAATGATCGCAAACTTTAAGAACGCATCTCGATTTTCGGGGCGCAACAAAGCAGTGTAAGCATCGAACGTTTTCTACTTAAAATAGTTATGAATAACTAAATAAAAAAAAAGGTGCGGCCTAGTAACGAAAAACATGTAATCCTTGTGAGGGATGGTTAGTGATTGTGGCATGAATAGCGGCGTATAATGTCGTCTTCAGAGGCATATACCGATACTTCAGAGGCGGAAACAGTTTTTTCGTTTCTGACGAGCGACCCTCACCACTTCATTCATCCCTCTCTTTCGTCTGTTTGACGCTGTCAGGAAAGCTAGACGCGCTCAAGACAGCTGAAAAGTGTAGTAGTTATTTAGCGCTCTTCTCACTGGACGCAAGCACACGAAACTTTTTATGGGTTTTCGCAAAAGCGAAGTTATTTGGCTCGTTTAGCCAACGTTGAGATCCCATCTATAAACGTGCATCAAAGCAAAGCCCAACTGTTTACCGCGAAGTGTGCTGCAATATCTATATTCAATATAACTGTACCTATATCTGAAGTACTAGAGGACGTGATACGAACACAGCAGTTCTTCTATAGAAGTGCCATAATTTTTACTAGTTTGCTTTCATATAGCATCTGCAGATGTGGGGTTACAAAATTCGAATCGAAGAAATACATTCGATGCTACGCAATAAGCTTCATTGCGCGTAGTTTAATTACACACTCGAGTACGCCAGTAAAATATGCCCATGGACTAGCCTTAACCATAGGTTACAGCATGCTTTGTTTGTCGTATTTCAAGTTATATTTTTGCACCGTTTTTTGTTCATTTCCTTGAGTTTTGCTCTTCGATGAAGCTCGTTTATTGTCAATCTCGAATCTCTTCAGAAGCAGAGAAATTCGAATATCTTCAGAAGCAACTGAATAGGAGAAGCCGTACCTACGGCCGGTGTATTCAACTGAAAGGAAATCTTTTTTCGACTACAATGAGATCTTCTCGCTCGACTGCATTCGCCATAGTGAAAACAAGGACAAGATGCGGTCCGTTGTATCCGCAACAATCTATACATACGAAGATAAGTATTCGGACACAATTTTCTGGGGTCCCGAAAGACCTATCGCGATGGCCCTACGAATCTTATGTGTTACATTGACTTTTCAGAGTCTACTTGACCTAAGATTGGAAGCAGAAAACGCCTAAAGTTGCTCAGTTCTTCTCTGTTCCAGACTATATCCACAAATATAATATTGCCGTGATTATGAAATATATTTGTTTCGCTTAAATTTAGGCTAGTCAACCGCACATGGACGACACTCACAGAGTTATCACTGAGACTTAGCTACCGGAAAAAAAAAAAAAGAAAAAAAAAAAGCTTTGTTTGTTCACGACTGATAATCACTGTTTAGGAATAATGCGCTTACTATACCTGCATACCTAGCTGCTAATGGGTGGCTGAGAGACCAGCGAAAGAACATTAGCCAGCCACCTGGCTTTTACTCACAATTATCTTATCGACTTTTGAGTTCGCACTTTGTCGAGACTCGCAGACAATTGAGTTAGATCTTATCTTAATACCCTGTGCGCCCCACGACGTATGCTATACGCGTTGAAACCTATACGCGCGAGCTGTCCCGCTAAAGTCTGACGACCTCAATCTTCAGTTTTTCAGTGACATGTCAATGGTTTGGCCGCGGCTCATCTAAAGCACCACCCATAGATTTGTTGTCCTTTTTCTGTAGTCGTCCGTTTTTGTTGAGCAGTGATTCTGTACATATTTTTTGCGTTTTTGTTCCGGTACACACGAAGTGTCGTCCTTTGCCATCTGCCAAGTAATCGGCCTGTGCTGTGCAGTGTCTTTCTTTCGAACGACAACCCATCTCAAGGGAGCCTTCTGTCACAACATTCTGTAGCGCACCACGTGAGCTCCCTGGCATGAACCCGTAAAAATGCAAATAAGGCGTGCCCCCTTTTTAGCTATATTTTTCATACAATATAGAACATTCCCTAACGGATGATCGTCACATGCCTGTTCAAATGGGTGACCAAAGCAGAGAAACCCATTGTCTTAAGCACTCGGAATGCTTTCACTACCATTCGGGCCCAACGAAGGTGCTCACCTAATGCAGTTCTTCTGTTCTGAATGTCAGGGTGGGGCCTTTATTTAGTCGCGGCCTGTAGGGTAGGCCTCTTTCCAAAGCTTTACATATTATACATGTGCATGCATAATGTGCATCGTGTTTACGGAGACAGAGCGAAAGGGAGAGAGCGAGAGAGATTCAAGCTAATAGAAGTAGAAAAATTAGCTAGCAACAATTTCATGATAGACCTTCCCCTAATACCGTATATATCAGATTAGAGATTGCCTGCCAAAACAACCATAAACGCTACGCGATGAATGATAATATTTGTAATGCCGGCAATCAATCCGCACAATAGCTGCAGTAGGTACTAATAATAACGTTATTGCCCCCCGATAGGGGGATTAACGGTTATAGTTTTTTTACACAAAGTAATTACAACTGCTACATAGTCATTAATAGTTTATAGTGTTATTATCTAAATTAAATGCTAACGCAGTAGCTGCTTATATTGCGAATCGAGTTTTAAAGCAAGCCAGGACCAGCGGCGGGGGGTCACCTGAAAGGACAAATCAACATCGAAATGGCCGACATATAGTACCGTGTCACTTCGTAAGTATTTTTTCACCATTACATATGATTTATATATATATATATATATATATTACATTTAAAGGCATATGGAATTGGCCTTTCTTCGCTTCAGGCTTTTGGACATAGATGTATGCAAAATTGTAATCTGTAACGTCGGAATTAGGTATTTTTTCATACGCGCACATAGCCAATTACGTGGATATTGCCACAGTTTGCCTAGGTATCCCGTAGTCAAGCTGCTATAAAGTTTTCTCGTTATATCTTCGTTATTAGGATTTACGCTGCTCACTGCATTAAATAGGATATCGGGAGCCAATTCGGTACAAAACAATATAGAGGTTAGAAATGCAGTTGGAGCCACCAATCCTCGCTCCGATATTTCCGAGCATCAGCTACTCAAGGAAACTAGACGCTCGGCACAAGCGGGATCTGACTGGCACAATCTACCGTACTGACATGCACGTGAATATAAACACATATTTGCATGATATTACATCACATAAACGAACATGGCCAGTAACATTTCAATGTTACAGCCTGTTTTTCGCTCGAACCCTCCATCAGCCGATAGCCCTGTAAACAAAAATTGGAGGCAGCAATCCACCGCAGAGGGGCAATTTATCAATTTAGGTTTTGAAATTCCGTTTATTACTCGAGTTTGAATAATGTAATGAAGCTAAATTTGAATTCATCCATTCTGGGCCTATTCTTAGCTAAAGTTCCAGTCGGGTCCGTTGGACCACCTTTCATTGTGTCGACATCAGTAGGAAGGACAGCGAAAAAGAGTAACGACAAATAACGGACAATGAAAGGCTCGTGTTACCTGTTGGTTAGTTCAGCTGGGCGAAGTGCTGACAAGGCTACTATGCTCGTAATGCGCGGTCTTTCTAATTCTCGCTTGATGCCTACAAATGTGCTACAATACACGCTCGGGGTAACAATGCGCCTGGATGACTAGGCCGGTTCAAACCTCACGCAGACCTGCTTCGCCCTATTGACAGTTGGTGCTTTGTTACCGGAGCTCGTCTTATCGCTACGCGTTCCCATCATCCGTAACGCGAAAACCTCACCCTACGACGAGTCATCGTAGAAACTCGCTTGAGAATCCTTCCCAAGAAAAGATCAAAATCTTAAGGAGATGATGGATCGAGAAGCAAACACAATCCGCTGCATTTGCCAATTCAAATCTGTTATTTCTCGGCTAACATCTCTCCTCCAGGGAGCGAATTGAATGACAATGTATTGCAAGGCAATATCCACTGTGCGTATTTTCCAATTTCATCTCTAAGCTTTGAATCAGCAATAGCAATTGGCTTCCTAATCTTGGCGTCGTTCGAATAGCGTCCCTTGCTCGGTTTCTTTTTTATGTCTCTATCTTCGTAAGAACAGGTCCCTTTCTCCTTAAATAGCCGAAAGGCGACCTTCTATTGGGTATCTAGTAATTACGAGATACTACTACGAGTAGTCATCGCAGTTGTGTCTTGTTCCTTGAGCACTTTTGCCTTCTTGACTCTCTTCGGTCTTCTTCGGTCGTTTGGCTCTTCATCACCCCATCAAACAGAGAGAAGAAGCGTTCTTTCTAAGAAGAAGCTTATTCGGCTTTGCGACGCAACGGCGGTGAAGTCGGCCAGTGTCCTGACTTCGACTTTGTCATCTTTTACCTATGATAACAACAGTAACAACAGAAGCCACGCAGCAAGTTTAAGTCTGACTGTGACGTTATCCGGCCTGGTCAGTTATTAGAACAAATTGTTTTTCCCGTTTCAGAATTAAAACGCTACCATACAATAAATTGTTTTGGTCTTCTGGAGTATTTTCCCCGCTCAGTTCATCACTTACTTGTTTTTCCTCTAGAGAGCAGCCACCATCAGCAAAAATGCCGGCAATGAAAAACGTCTTTAAAGGTAATGAAGAATCAGAGGAATACTCCCACTGGTGAAATGACCGGGACGCAGACGCTGTCTAGCGTCACCCGATATTTTCTTCGAATTAACTGCAGCACGCGTATTCTATCGCTACTGCTGCTGCTGCTACTATTACCATCATCACTTCGTAAAACGTACTCATCGGTACTCAACGAGGCGGTAATGGGCACAGCGACAGCTGGTTGGGCGTATACTCCTGTTGATACTGAAGTAACACTAAAGGCCGAAGGTCTTTACTGACAAAGGGCTGTTGATTTCGTCTGTTTAGCTCGTCTTCATGAGAAGTTTGGTACGTATCCGCCAATAACGAAGCTTTAAGTTACGTCTTTTTCGAACTGCTGCAGCTGCCGATGGCTAGGCGTCGATCGTTCAATATTTTTTCTACAGATTTCTTTCTTCAGCTTGCATCGCTTCCATTGCCCTCAGCACCTCGTAAGTGCATTTTTGTGGTTCACTGCGATTGACGACATGAGACGTTGATAACAACTTTTGCTTGTCATCTCATCTCCCTGTAGGTACAAGTTACACTGGTTTGCACTTGGTGAGTGTGCAAGTAAATGAGGCTGCGCCGGTAGAAAACGCAATATTTTATGAAATATACTTATTTAGATAGAATCTTGTTTGAAATTGATTGTGTCTCTTCTGCCTTATAAAGGCTTTTGGTAGCCCAGGGAGTAACCGATGGCCGAAGTTAGTCCTGATGGCCTAATACTATGATGTTTGTAGCGACCGACTGTTGGCCTCCTAATTTGATCCTTACGTGAGACTGTGGTGAACTGCGACGTCGAGTCAGTTCGTTGATAACAGGAACCACTGACTAACGGTTGACCATTGCACTGCTTTCTGTTTTTGGTCTGTCCACAGTTTTCTCTTTTTCTTTTTCCCGAAAAAAAACCGCTCCATCGAGGCCGAAGCGAATCTATGCAATTTCTGCTTCTTTTTCTTATCCTATATATACATTTGTTCGAATAAACGGACATAATAGCTGACTTTTGCCTGATCTGACGGCCAAGTTTCTCCATTGATTTCCATGGTAAATCTTATGCCTCTGCTTCATGTTCATCCTGTTAAGTTGCCGACAGCACGACTACAATAAAAAAGAAAGAAAGAGGAAAGCTAAAAAAAACAGTCGTTAAATAGCTCGTAAACTTTATGGCCTGCACGCCAGCGAATAAACGCTACCAGCTAAAGCGAAAATAGCCAAAAGTCTTCACCGTGAAGGCTCTTTGACTTCTAATGAGGCGCGGCTCTTAGTTAACTACTTCGTCAACGGCCGGCGAACCGTTCTCCTAGTTAGTCACTTAATGAGTGAGCGTGTATTGTCACTGTTGTGGTAGAAAAGTGTACGGAGCTGCAATCATTCTATGTTGCTTTTTATTTATTGTTGAAACAGTTTAAATGCAATATGTAGTCTCTGGTCGTTCGTTTTAGCGACATATATGTCTCTGGGTGCGCTAAGAACATAAAGCAATACAGAGCAGGTAGGTTGTTTTGGGAAACTTGCCTTCACGATGCCTATCAAAAGTCGCATTACCCTGGGAACACCCCGTCCGTTGAGAAATTGAAGTAGTTGGTTATCTTCAACACTGATTTTATAGTAGTCTTCATTTTGTGAAATTCTCAAGATGGTGACGATTATTTGTAACCTTAACTTATTGCTGTTGTCCATCGTAAAGTTCGTTATTGTTTTTGCAACATCAGTAGCGGCGGGAACGTGCAGCAGATGTAAACAGATCTTGGTGCTCGTCACACGGGGCATTCTGTTCATCTCGCAGGTATCGCATGCTGCGCTTGCCATTGCCGCTACGGCGTGAAGTATTTGTTTTGAGAAAATAGATCTTGTCAGCCGATACAAGATGTATTTTGAAACGCTCGATCGAAGAGCGAGGCTCGTAGAACTCGGCTTGCTCCGCGTACGTTCGTCAACGACACAGGCTTTTGTTGCTGCTTTTTGTAGGAGAAAGAAAATTGAAAATTCCGTCATAAGCCAAACAGTGCTATGATTAGACTGTCTGCGAGAAACCTGACTATCTCGTTAAGTACTTTATTTTTAACAGTGAAAAAAACGCAAGCATCCGTGCTTCTCTGTGCGCAAACGCTATACAGCCAACTTATTTCAGACATAATCTGTCCCTGTTCCATTATGACTAACATTGATAGGCTATCGCGATCGTTATCACCAATCTAGAAACATCAGCGGCAAACTGTGAAGTACACTGTTATCTACTTCGTGTAACGCGCGTCAGTGCGACGATTGAAGACAAATTATAGTAGCCACTACTGTCCTTATAATAATCTTATCTTGAATCTACTTGGCTTCAAATGGTTCTTAATTCTACGTTTTTTGCTGTCGTTACTTAATTATCTTGTCCATTTTTGTGAGTCTCAGCTTCAATTTCGATCCTCGCCAACGTCGCATTGTGTTTGTGCACTTCGACGGGTGCATGTGGGCCGATTTGATGCTTCCAAGCACTTCACCTTGCCGTTGCGTAAAAGTTATAACTTGTATAATGACTAGCGTAGTACAACCAATTTGATAGAACAATTGTCATCTCTTCATATACGTAGCTGTAACGCCGACCTGCTGATGAGGGAAGATCCGTTCTTTCGGAATGGCTGTCTGATGGTCTGTTAACTATCTATAGCCGACCTCTGTGGGTGATAATCAAGCCTACGAAAACTGCCAGAACGAGACATGACGTCGCGATCGGAAAGGCTGGCCTGCCCACGACTGTCGTCTTGTTACAATTTTAACTGGCGACGCACGTCGAGGACCTACGCCTGTTTACCCTAGCAGAGCTTGTTGGCGCGCTTTGGGGGAACATACGTTATTACTTGATGGCCATTTCAGTCACCAGCGTCGTTGAAGGGTCTTGTTATGATTTCTGATCGTCGATCCGCTACGGACGACGATGGCGGTACTACTGTAATAACGCCCATCATTCCGCGACTCCAAACGCAAACACAAAAACTGAGGCTTACTGCTTTCTTTCCTCCCAGAGAGCGGCTGAATCTTAGGTTCTTGCGTTTATGTTCGATCGTCCTCAGCAACAGCAGCGGTGGCGGCTGAAGTAGCTTATTCGCCCGTCTTTTTATCAGAATCTGCGGTGCGGTTCCTGCTGGGAGGCCCCCTACCAGTTCGACTTCGCCAAATGGCGACGGATCTCCGCCACATAAACAATTCCATCTCCTGCCTTCCTCCTGTATTTGTTTAGCGTCCACAGGATATGTCTGTGCACGTATGTATATAGCGTTTCTATGGGCAGTAGGGCCACAGCCCTGAGGATGACGCTAGAGGGGAAGAAGAACTTCAGATGATTATTTGTTGTTGACGCGCACAAACATGTTTCTGTCGTCCTTGTTGAACGTTGCTGTTGCTACTCTCGATGTTCTACAATCGATGGCGACTCAGACTGGTGTTGGGCAATTATCGCCGCGACCACTTAAATCGTCGTCCTCGTCTCCCGGTTTAAGTTTCTGAGTGACTCAGGCAGATTGCAGTAGTTTGGTACTGATGTTTGTAGGCTTGGTTTTTTTTTGCAAACAAACACGAAGAGAAGCTATTTGATGCGTTCCGCAATCGTAGTCGTCGTTGTTGCCACCGTTGCCGTTGTGCGAGGCTGCGCCGTTGTCGAAATGTGAGAGTGAGTATCTGCAAAGAAATAGTGCGGCGAGACGCCATTGTCGATAACAACGAGGTTTCACCGAGGATAAGCTCTGATCACTTAGAACAAGATCTGATCGACTGATCTCGTTTATCGTTGTGTCGATTTATTAATTCGGATCCGTTTGGAGTGATGGCCGTTTGCCGTGTCATGTCCGTCATACTACTTGGCCTGCTTTCCGCACCAGTTTGACTAAAGCTCGAAGTATTTTTCACGCATACACATTTATATTATATACAAAATCGAAAGAAAAGAGTAATTTATCGTCTATGGCTAACGGGAGAGGAGAGGCAGGTGCGTCTACAAGCGGCCTATTCCTGTTGTTGCTGCTACCGCTATTACTTCTGCCGCCTCACTTTAGACCAATATCTTGACATAGATTTCTTCCCGAACGTAGAAGCTATTGCGCCATTGCTCGACTACCGACTTGCCTAAAGATGACACTGACTCAAGCCGAATGGTAAGGTACCTGGGTGGGTAGCTCAAGGAGGAAAGCCCACATCTGTCAGGACGGTGGCGCTGCCATCGTAGTGACAACCACCGTTCGCGTCACTATTACAGTAATAGTGTTCTATGTCCACGACCACGTTTTGAAACATTTGGATCGCGGTTGTGGAGGGAGCTCGATGGGGCGCCCGCCTGCCTCGTTGAGATAACGTCACGTTTGCCTGATGGATGAACGCAGTAGCCGAGAGTCAGTCAGCCAGTCAACCTGGCACGATCTTAATTATTGTATAAATATTTATCTGGCGAGGTTATGTAACATGAGGCCCGGTTCAATTACCGTCAAGCCAGTAAACCATTAAGACGATGAAAGGAAAAACAAGCAGGCGTGTTATATTATGCCTTTGAAGCTTAATAATACGTAGTTGTATGTATGCATCAAACGAGGAGAACTTCTCAATTTTCTAAAATACACGCGATCGTCAATGACTAGTTAGTCAAAACATCGTGTACAGATATCCGTATCAATCATCACTTGGACTAATTAGATACCCTTGGGAAGATCGCTTTTCTGTGTTAAACCGTTTGAGCTGCGACATAATGATCAGGTCGATCAGTTGTAACAAACTATAGTTGAAACTAAGAACGAATCAAAATCGGATATACTTAAGATTATGTCTTTTTTGGTGATTCGTCGCGAAAATGTTAGAGGTTCATCTCTAAAACTTCCTTTTTATTGTCCAGGATGTTAAGGTTTGGGTGCGTTGAGACAACGTTATTAAGACACTGCCAGCAGAGTGGACAACTACCGCCCAGATACTTGTATGGAAATAGATTTCACCACTAGTTAGATGCGTATGTCTTGAATACTAATGTCTTTTATCGATATAGCCAGGCAAAAAATAGTTTCGGCGCCCCATAAGGTGGGACTGCTTGCGTCTAAAAGACAGAACATGTAGCTATCTATTAGTATAGCAGTCCTATCTTGATACACAGCATAGCATAATACTGATCCTGTTTAACAACAGTGTCAATTTTATACATTGTTCTGTGTTAATTATTAAACAGTCACACATTTTTACTATAGTTTTTATATCCGGTTACTTTTACTCGTCAGGTTGTTCCATCAATCCAACGGACCTTGAAATATAATAACTTTTGAATTAGACAAAAGTTAGTCGGAAAGTACTTCAATCTTCTGAAAACTTATAGGTGAAACCTGGCTGAATGTTCTTCAAAACAAATTAGTTCAAAAAAAAAACATTTTCTACTCTTGAAAAACGTCACTCAGTAATCAAGTTTTTGTCACTCAAACGCCGATGAGCTACGAAAATTTGTCCGACAGTGATGTAAATAATAGTAATAACCAGCGAGAACTTGAAATCTCAGAGCTCTCTCAGGTTAAATTGCCATTTCACGTATAGAGTATTACAGAAATATAAGCTAAATATTGAAAATGCATAAACTGAGTAGGAGAATTAGCCCCCTGTGAAGTGGCTTAAAAGGCCAGCCGGAAGTACGTGTAGTGTACCCCCATGCGCAATTTTAATCGACAGAAAACACATTTGCCACTATAAACGAGGTATATTTCAATTTTTATCGCCAGCCTGAGAAAAACAGGCCAGCCTGTTTTTGGCATTGGCCTGAGAAAGATTGCCGCTGAAATCGGAAGCATCTACTGCTATAAAATACTCGCAGAAAATTAGATAGTTAATGCACCTTGCTCTTTTGAATTGCTCAAAAGACTCATGAGTTGCTGGCATGCAGCCTGATTCCTCGATGACAATGTCAGACCTCATCGCCATATCTAGACTGAACGGAGAAATATCCAACATTGGGTTCAGCCCATTTGTTCCCGATTCAAATCCGTGCGATGCCTTAAAAGGGGGCGATTACTAAGCAAGCATACCCCACTCTTGGTTTACTTCGAAAAGCCGCTGACAGAGAGATTAGATATGGAAATATGAATATGGCCTGCTAGCGCGCTGAAGCAAGTAGGTAAGCAATCAAGGAGAGCACCTGCCACACATATTATGAAGTCGCATTTCTAATCCAATAATACAATGATTTGCTTTACTATAAGACTACATCAATTTGTATGTGCCTGATTCGACAGTCTACCAAACTGTGACCCTGAATAAATTTGACCATTAAAATGGTAAAAAAAAAAAGGTAAGCAACGTCAATTAAACCTATGATAGGACCGGCCTGTCTGCTTGCAACCTAGCAGCAGTAAGTGCCATTTTTAGCGAGTATAACGAAGTCTCAGCCTATAGCTGCTAGCATCATTGTCTTATCTTATTTTGTTCTGTGTTCTTTGTGCACTTTATAGAAAATGGCAAGAACAGTCTCAATCTATCTTGTAAGTTATTACCGTACTAGCACCTGTTCCATCTAATTGTCGCACTTCGGCAAAACAGCAACAGAAGTAGCGGTGCCTTATTATTTCGAAATAATTTTTCGAAGCAATGAAGGTCAAGGATCACTACGACACTCTTAGTTCGTAGTAAAAAAAAAAGTACTTCCGAAGCAGTAAAGTTATCTTTTCTGGCATCGAGAAGATCGTTTTGTAATTTGGTAAACCCCTATTTATCCAAAGGTAAGCGGTGCAAAGGGCACCAGTACTAAATGAACTTCATATCTACATCGATATTTCAAATGAATAGGGTTATAGCAACATAAGAAGTGTAAAAATTACCACTACGACTCGTATTGCGAAAGGACGTCGTAGCATAGCGTGTGTGTTGATTTAAGCAGGCAGGTGTCATTAAGGATCGTCGAAATTTAGCTGGCTTCACCTGCTAGATCTGTTTTTGGACAGAACCAGGGTGGAAACGCTTAAATTTAGCATATATGCCCCGTAGGGATATCTACCCTTATGACTACTGGTAAAAACCCGATCTACGGTAGCAGACGCTTTTAGTATTACAATCGTTTATTAAATTAACTGGATTAGTTGCGTACTGATAATTATTTCATAGGAACACTGAACACTACGTTCACTTGCTAGGCTATTCAATGCAGGTTAACAAGAGATGATGAAAGTTAACGTTTGCAGCAGTAACTTGGTATGTTTTAACTAACTTTGGGAAAAAATAACGCTCGAATTACTCAACCGCAACGAGAATGCTCGATATATGAAAATTCTGCGAGAACCCATTTGTCGATCATTGTAGTATAATCCATATCTTTGAGGGACAACTCTACCAATTGTACGGGCGACGGTAGCGTAAGTCGCCCGAACCAAATAAAATATAAAGATATATAATAAATATAAAAATACGCCAGCTTATGTATAATAGATATATATCAACGCTTGCACTAGCAGTAATAAAAAGTGTAATAATCGATAAGATTAATCTTAATACATGCGAGGTGTTTCCTATTTAAATAAGAAGTATAGTTTTTTTTCCATTGCAGTGCATCTGCGCGCTTACTAGCTCAATTTAATGTTCTATTTTGATGTAGAAAGCAATTACCCGTTCTAAAACTCTAGGTCTTCTCAGCCGCATTAAGACTTTGTATATAATCATCTTTTCCTCGGACATCTTGTAGTATAGTTTTGTCTTTCTTTCCCTTTCTATATATGTATATATATATATCTGTTACAAGGAAAGGTGTATCAAGTGCGAGGTCACGAAGTCCAGTCTCTAAGGAGAACTTGCAAAATATTCGCATCCTATTCGGTTCAATTGAGATTATCTAAGCGTATAGATATTAGGTATTAGATATTTCTGTGTGTGCTAATAGGTAACGGATTGAAATTTATGTTGGGAAATACGTTTCCTAAAATTAAGCGTAGGTTTACTTCAGTGACACCTTTAGCTTGTTCTTATGTGCATTGTCGAGAAGGAACTATTTGGTACCACAAGGCACCTCATTTAATGTTCCTAGTTTCTAGATGTTTCTATGGTTTAGAGATGAGGAAAGTCGCTTCATAAGGTATCAGCTGCTACTTGTTGGAGAAAGCCCTCAGTGTACCCGGATCAGACCACCAAGGCGGCGTAAGACCTGACGAAGAGGTCACGAAACATCTTCATTGCGAATACATTGTTTCTTTGTTGCCTCATATAGCAGTATCGTTTACTCCTACCCAAGTTCGGAGAGCCAGCCGAGGACTTCGTGCGCACGATCGTAGTAGCATCGATGGACGAAGCAGCTTCAAGGAGAAATTAACGACTGAACGGGTATTAACGAAAATGTGAACTTGTGAAGGATACACATGAAAAGAGAATTGCCGCCACGAGCGAAGATCTGGCCGCCGGCTGACTAGCCATCTCTATTCCGTACAGATCAAATCCACCGCTTTTATTGAAGTATCTGTGCATGAGTACTTTAGTTGGCCAATGCCTCGCTGGCTTCGATTTTGACTTGACGTAAGGGAACGTAGAAAACTATCAGTTTGTACACAAATGTGGACTTAATTTATTCTTTGTGTGGAAATAGCGCGGTCCTTATGACACTTGCTCCAAAGTTTGCTGGCTCAGAGACATAGAAGTTGGCGTCGGGGGCAAGAAGCACCGATTCCGGCACTTCATTGCTGTTTATTCTAGTTGCTAGTCTAAAAAGAGATTAATATTAGTGTTACTGTATCGTAACTTACCGTCTGCATCGATCGACCAAAAGCTAATATAGTTCAAGTTATCCAATAGCGGAAAACTACAACTATACTTGTTCCCGTCAACGAAACGCTGTTCTTCCTTGATATCTTATATTCGTGAAACCATACATATTTCAGTTAAACTCAAAGGGCTTGCATGTAAAAGGGCCTAGGCTTACTTGTGCTATTTAGTTATCAGATTCAAGCGCTTTCCTTTTTTCTAATTAGAGCTTAAAACTAATTAAAATCACATATCTAATTTTTCCATATTCTTTCCAATAATTTTTGCTCATTTTTTGATAAAGGGTTTTAGTTGGATTATATCTTTATGACCTAGTACCTAATATTGCCTTTCTTATCGTAGTAGGCGTAATTTTCTGTACTGATCCTTCTTTCTTTCTGCTGCTTTGCACGGCTGTTTGTGATCACCAGGAAAGGGTATGATTTATATAAAATGGGACGACACTCTTATTTACCAATTAAATAGATACCATAGAAAATGAGAGATGTCGAGAGGCAGAGATCGTGTCGAGGAGGCAAGATCGTTGCGGTAAGCCTGACTGCGCGTCACTGCTTATACTTCGCCTATAGAATGAAGTAGCTTAAATGTAATTAGAAAAAAAAAAGAAAGACTTGTAAACTGCAAATATTTTTCATGCATAATATTTATTATATCACATATAAAATGACGATTTGGAACTTGTTTATTTCCGCTCTCCACATTTGTTCATCTCTCGTTATGTGAAGCCGCTAAGGTCGTTTGTTCAGTCAAAAAAAAGAAATAAATGTTACAATCTAAATACGTCGTTCATCATGTTGAATCTCAATTATATACATCGTGTATAGCACGTGCATAGAATTGTTCATAAGCTAAGTACGGAGCTGAGGATTGCATGCGATATACCATATTTAGTCGTTTAGCGTGCCTGTGTATGTATCAGTTCTGGTCTATGACTGCATTCGGCCTGCGGCTGAGAGATTTGCTCATTCGAGCCAGACTTAAGGGAACTGTATATAAACGTTAGTTCCTTGTTGTAGGTAGGATTTGCATAGATGCTAGAAATTATAGGGTTTTGCCAACATGTAAGACACGGATTGATGCCCGTTCTCTCAAAAGCGGGATGTAATAGAGCGTATCTATCTACTACAAGAACCTATATAAGACTAAAAAACGATACTGAGAGCATATTCTGGCGTACATGGCACCTATGCAGGTGATATCCACGACAATCCGATTGAGTCAAACGTGTAAAACGAACGAACGAAGGAAGAATGCAATATCTTAGTCAGCGCATCGATGGCCTCCCTTTTCGGATGCTTCATCGCGATGTTTCCGACTATAACTATGTATATTTGCTTTATAGCAATTTTCCTACCACAAAAACAGCGTTTGTCTTTGCTGTTTAGATCGAGGCATGTGCTAAGCGGCACCTGTATACGTGTACCTTTTGTCTTTATCGCTCGTGGGTTTTTTTTTTTGTATAACAGGGACAAATGCAGCAATGACCCGTGCAGCGGTTCCGCTGCACGCATACTTACACATCTATTGCAGAGAAGTTTGTTGGTTTTTCAGAGAGGATCTAATCACGATTTTTAGAATTATAATCATCTATAGCCATCCAGAGAGCGAACAGCCAAAGATCGTGCGACTATTGCCGTCAGCTCCGTTCATTTGGCTACATCTAGCTTCGTTCTCATGCTGTAGACTGCGGAAAACGCCTATGATGTTTAATCAAGCTTTAGAGGAGACCTAAGTAAATAAAAATCTTATGCAGTGAATAAAAAATAAAAATCAAGATGTCTACGCTTCGATACGACGAAAATGTTCTGGAAGGAGCAGCAGTAGAAGCCCTTCATACGGCCATTGTTGCCTCATGTTATGCGAACACTGTACAGGATTACGTTATCTTAGAGCTCTTTTTGACACGGGTAACTGCCAGGTGTTTTCGACCTTAAATGTCCATTGAATCCATCGACAACGCCAGTGTCTTCTCGGAGTCTCCGCGCTTCATGGGTCATCATGTCTGCAGCATCGGTATACTGCGTTTGCTAGACGCAAACACCGTTATTTTATCGTTAATCTGTAAACTGACAGTCAACATTGCACGACACAGTGGAAGAACCCCAAGCTTCAGATGCATACTTGTACGATGAACATCGGGCTGAAAAAAGATGAACGCTGCAGAGTATTGAATTAATGAAGACTTTGTCGTTCTCGTTTAGGTTTTTGTTTAGGTGCGATCAGTGGATACTGGACAGCTCTAATTAGTTGTTTGCTTTGTCTCTGACCATTGGTCTCACATGATTGTTTTATGGAACGCATTAGAACTCTGTGAATATCATGCTATCCATACACATCGTTCATCAGCTATGCGTATTTAAAGGATGCTTGCTATCAGCCAGAATAACTGTTCAAAATATTTATACCCATTTTATTATTTTACGTTATTAGGTATCTTTTTTATTTTGAAGTTGGGTTCGTCCTTTGACGCAGAACCTGCGTGGATTACCACAACAATAATAGGTACAGTTTCCCTTTAAGAAATTTTTGGTAGGCAGAGGCAAGCTGCTCACGTCGGTTTTCAATCCCTGATATTGATACGCTCCGTTCGGAGATACTTAGATCAGTAGTGCCTTTCAAGTGAATTAGTCTGGGCGAATGAAGATGTCGGCCCAGTTACAGCATTATCAATGCAGTCTGCCTCTGCGAATATGTATTGATGGGTCTGTGTGTCTATTAAAGGCTACCGTTCAGCTTTGCGCGTGTGTGTGCCTTTATGTGCACTCGATACATTCAAAGTTACGATTTCAAATGTATCTTTGGTCTAGATGATGTTCGCGATACGCTCCCTACATATGTGTAGACAGACTTCTACACGCATACGGGTCGGTAGCCATTTGCTCTGCCCAATCGGTGTTCTTGATGCTCAGAAGTGGTCCCATATATCTGTTGTATACTAGATATTGTTGTCGTAATTATTTCAGGGCGACAGCATACGCGCGCCTCTGTTCTCGGTTGGAGCTCATTGTGTGACAGTTATGTGTTGTTCCCCGCACACAGGCCATTTGCGCCTGACCTCGGCCGATTTGGCCCGACTGAATGAGGATCGCCCTCGAGTGCCATATGGCCGCCCATCAACCAGGCGCCCTGCCGCCCACCAAAGGCGCAAGCTGATAACTTCAATGAGAAGAGAAGTCCGCTCTTGTCCTTGTGGTCTTCTCTGCTTGAAACCCCTCGAAAGTCATGTTTTTCGAAAACAGATAGGCAGACTGAACGCAGAAAAGATTGGCTTCATTATAAATCTAACATGAAACCATGTGCGAAGTGAAACGCGACTTCGGCGGCATTTTGGTCAATTTCATTTATTATTGAAGCATTCATCTATTGGACTCGGATTGCTTTGTCTGTCAGATTTAGCAAACGTCAATTGATTTCGAGCGTGAGCAAATGTCTTGGGTCCGGATTCTTACTCAAGGATGTAGTACGAAGTTCAATATAATATCGACAGAGAAAACGTATTACAGGCTTCATCCACTAGATCATAGTATCACTGTCACATTCACCGGAATCAGTGCACGGCATCGTGGGCAAATGTGTTGAAACTGCAGCGAATAGCAATATCAGAAAGTTAACGAAGAAATCTACATGTCCAATAAAACCGTTTCTCTTAGCCAATTGACATGAAGATAACCAATCATCGAACATAGGAGAAATATAAAAGTTCCATTTGCCCATCCAACATTAAAATCGACTCCACGCTCAAAATGAAATTTGTTCCCGTTTTGTAGAGAGGCAGCATGAAAACAGGAAAGGATTATAAGAAGGATTGCTGTAAATTTTATCGATGCTTCAAACTATATATAAAAAAGCTAAGTATGTATATTTGCGTTACAGATATTGCTGAAACTTAACCTATACGTGGCAGCCTGAACATGACCTGGCGCTAATACTGTGATCGATTCTAGTTTTTATGAACTTCACAGATGAACTTTTTCCCATAACACGAAAGTGTTCTTCTTCGCTATGCAATGGGCTCATTCTCTTACTGTGTCCTGTGATTGATTAGGAACGAAGAAGTTCCCTCATTTAAGACGTAGGCGAGAATTCCTTTCAGCGACCTGCCCGCATTCGGCTGGCATCGGTTCCGAGTAGAGCAGCGCGCACGCCAAGTCGCTAAAAGCAACAGGTCGCCTATAGGTCCGCACAGAAGATTTTATGTTGTGTTTAAAGCTTCCAAGCATTTTGACACCTTCGAGTAATGGCTACGGTACTCAGATCGAGTCACCTCAGAATTCCCCGTATTCATATGGATGAACACTTGGTTCGACCTTCATATCGTCACACAATTGACACAATAGGCCCATGTTTTGAATTCTCGCCATCATCAATTTGATTGAGAAACTAAATCCTTGTAGCCCTTCTAACGAGGCACTTCCTGGCCAACGGTTGGCCGTCTGCTTTCGCAACATCCGAAAATTCCCATTCTAAGTTTTTTTCTTCAGCTTATGACAATAGAAAAGTGGCGCCCTGAAAACAAATAGCCAAACGAGACAATCAACTGTATTCGTTTCTTTTAGCCACTTCTTCACTTTCAGTGAGTGGCCAAATAGCTAAAAGTCATCGCAACAAGTAACATGCCCATACATTTGAGTAGCGAAATAATCCACATTTTAATAAGCCAGCCGTACAACGGAAAATGTAGAAATCAACCCACATCATACGTATACCCAGTGGATGAAGACAAACCACATCTATGTACATGTGAACAGGGGCCAAACTGGCTGAATTCAAAAGGGGTAAATCAGACCACAGCTGTACATAAACGAATTTCGCTAACTGCAACTATTCTATGGGCAGAGCAGTACGCCGAACGCGATTTTTCAATTGGCAAACGCCTTGACAAACGCACGACAGCCTTTTGACACTTCTGCACCTTTACCATTGAAAGTAGAGTTATTTAAGGATACAAATTTATATTTGGGACACTTCATCAATAAGTAGAAGAATAGTAGAATACGTGTATCGCCTAAATCGGGCTGGACGTGTTATATTACAATGTGATATTTGTTTATCTTGAAGCAGTAACGATCAATAGGATAGTTTTTACCACACTTGGCTATTCGTTTTTGCCAGTCTGCTCGAGCCTTCGACATATATAAAGAAGTGTGCTTCCAAGCCAAGTCGGTTGCTGAAAAGCGGCAATTGCCGTAATCCGTCCATTCTTCACATTCATCTTACCTTCGTTATTGAACTTAAGGTGCTATTATACGTAGGGAAAAAACAAAAAATAATGGCTGGTCGCTCCATCGTTCCCATGATAATTGTAGCGCGATGGGTGTAGATTGGACAAAGTCGAACCAGTTATCGTTATCCCGGTATTCCTTTGCAAAGGTGCCGGTAGAAGTAAAAGCAAGAATTACCCAACGCCGATAATGATTTTCCTTCAGTGCAGTCCTACAAAAAAATGACGACCAGATAGAAAAAATGTTGATGCTAGAGAGAGAGAGAGAAAGAGAGAGCGAAGAGAGGGGGAGAGAGGGAGAGATGCCGGGCGGCGCCCCCATACGGAACGTCATTATCGTGCACGTCGATCTCTCTTCATTGTACGTATTCACGACTCACGATGACTTCGAACTCTCTATTCATGGCCTTGTCGCCGCAGTGATCGTTGCTGTCGGCAATGGCGAACAGATATCGAATGCCTTGGCCATCAACAGGTTGCTGGGAGGTTACAGGCAAACGCGCCTTCGCTACAGGAAGGTTTGTAGTACTTCGAGCGTTTGACAGGCAAAAAGACTACTTCAGGGTTACTGTGAGCGCTTCATGCAACTGAACTGCCCCGCCGACGGATCGGATCTGACACCCTTAAAATGCTAAATGCGACAGAATCGATTTGATAGAGAGGCCTTTGAAATTTGCCGGTACCAGCAGGGGTGGACTAATATACTAATAATGGAAGGAATATTTTATTGATATTAGTTGCTGAAGAGATCAGATTGTGCTAAACCATAGACAGAACTCAATTTTATTGACCGAATGATGGGTAATTGATCGAGATGTCTGAAAGTAATTCTAAAAAAGTGCCAACAATGTTCATTGACGTAAGTTACCCATATGTGATCGCTGTCACAATCCAAACACTACGAATAAAAACTGAAGAATGGCAGAACGTGTTAGATGAAAGTTAAGTACAAGATAATATTATATGACTTGAAAAATGTATTTATAGCACTGAGAAACAGAATGTAGTCTTGTAAATGCGCTACTGTTTATTACTTGTCAAAATCATATGAGCATATTAAGGGTACCTATACATAAGACTGTAATGAAATATATCTCATACAAAAAAAGATTTAGAAAGCAGTTTAGCCAAATACGTCATCAACAACAGATACGTTAATGCGATAACAGCCATTTTAATCGTAACGATAAGGGTATAATGCCACAAGGTAACGTTAATGCCGTATTGTCAGTAGTGTGTTGTGGCGCGAAAATTCAAACCAAGCCAGAGATTTTATACAGTCGTACAAAACCCTGTTAGTGATTGTCGCATGAAAACATGAAAAGTTTGGAATAATAATGTTTTTTTTTTCTATAGTTCTGATAACATCTGGAGAGATGAAAGCCATCAAAAACGTGAATGTTTTAACTCTAACAAGTAAACGACTGGTGTATTTTAAAGACATCTCACAGTTTAAAATTAAAAAAAAATAGGGTACATTAAAAAAAAAAATAGGGTAACCTTGCGACCTGTCGCAAGAACAATTAGTAGCACAACATGATGAATTACCTTCTATTTGATTATCGTTCTACATGTTATGTAGTATCTTTGTAACAATCTGTATAACCGCAATGCATCTATATTGATTTAGATACATTGACTTGATACCGTAACGTCGTTCGATACCACCTATATTTACAATATGAAAAAACAGCGTGTTTCGGTCCTTCATGTGTTAACTTAACGCCCGCCTGTCTGTTTACAATAGCTTAAAAAAAAGTATGTTGAGAAGATAAAGCAGATTTACAGTGCATTTCTGGTTATTTGACTAGCGTTTCTGCTCTTAGTTAGTGATCAACTGCATAGAGAAAAATGAATTGACACATTTAAATGCATTGAATTTTGATACTGATGCTTTGCACAAGCCTGTTCGTTTTTGTTGTGTTTCCCCTTACGATTGTTTTCGTTAATTTAAACTAAAATTTTAATAGTAATATTTTTTTCACTTTTTAGTAAAAAAAAATTAATTAGTGTTTCTACAGTAAACTACGACAGAATGTTTCGTATATAACTTATAATCTAATTGCCATAAAGTTGGCCGACATCTTATGTATTGCGGAAAACACTCCGAGTCGTTTTCCAGCTACTGAAGCTGTTCCAGTCAAGTAAGTCAGAACTTTGACCAGAACTGATTGGGCCCTATATATTTCTATTAGTTATTTCTATTATTAACTATATGTATTGGTTAGTCTGGTTAACGACAATATCACTATCGAAACGAAATAGCTTTTGTCTCGGCATAAGCGGATGAGATAGTTTAAAGTAGAAAGATATATTTCGCGTTAAGTCTAACCGTGATAACTTAGGTTTTTTTCAACCAAAAAAGATCTTCAAAGTTGTTAAAGATTATAGAAGGCACGAACACTGCATTACAGTATAAATTACACGACTGACATTTGCTGTAGTTCGCTTTTATTATCTAAAAATACATTATTTTGTCCCATACTGTATATACACACAATATATTAGTTATATAACATCCATCCTTTTTGTCCACGCATCTATGATTAGGTTTAATAATCTACCAGATGAACATCATACAACAATAATTTTTAACCGAATTCCTAATTATTTATAAGCTTTAAGCAAGCGTATCTAAACAAACACAAAAAATTAGCAAAATACACTCCTTTACATCATAGGCAATATCACATTATGTCTTCACATATATGGTATAGATATATACACACGAAAGTCTTTATACATAATTATTTACAGTATTTATAAGTATATTACAGTTTTTCTCATGCAAGACTTTTTTTTTATTACGATTTTTACGATCTAATACGATTTTATCGGTGCAAAGGTGCAAAAATCGGTTGCCCTCACCTCGAAGCGAGAACAGAAAATGAGACCGTACGCTCCGCTCACAATTGTCTAGGCGTTGAGATCAATGGGAGATTTCAAACGACGAGTGCAATTAATCGAAATCCTAAAACACAGGTCAGCGCACCTCGCTTATCCACGTCGACAAATCAGATCTGTACGGGAGAACAGTTGTGCGCAGCTTTTGCCCATCGTTAAAAACACGCTGATTTTTATATGTCACATAACCTACTGTCCGAAAAATGAGCGTTTCCATAGGATTCGTCTTCTATAAGACGGTCGTGTTTCTCAGCGGAACTATTACAGGAACCGTGCGTGATCAAATTGCTGATTGACGACAGCTGCTTTTTTACCGAGCTGCGTTTAAACGAAGTCGGCCTTTTAGTGCTTTCGAAGGCTGAGTTAACTGAGCGGAGCTGGCCTACTTCTAGGCTGGCGTTTCGGTCCTGGTGGCACAGTTTAATGAACACAAGGGCCACGGCAATAATAAAAGCGATCGCAGCCACTCCAACAGCCAGACCTGCCAGATACTCGACGGGAATACAACCAGGGCAGCTCTCAAAGAAAGGATGTGTTCCAGATACGTCAGTGGCCGTATCGACGTAGAGAGACCTACTCTGTGCAACAGCGCGGTGCGAACTAGAAGCAAAGGCACGAACACTTATTTGGTAGATGCTGTTTGGCCAAAGTGTGATGGTGACTATATTGCCGTGGGTGTAAAGATGGCCGGTGATGTCGATCGTGTCGTTAGAATGCTTCCATTCAACTTCGTACTTAATGTCGGCTTTGTTGGAAACATGTGGCCATGTGATAATGGCATCGATCCCGCCTGGATTCGCAGTCGAGTAGCGCAGGACGTTGAGGATAGGCACCCATTGCTGGTAGTAGTCCACGTAGTCAGCGGAGTCGTCATCATTTACGCGGTGAGCTTTTTCATCGCGGCTTGCCTCGTCGCGGAACATGTCTTCTACTTTATCGATGTCCATGTTTATATCGAACTCAGCACACGACTTTTCAATCCGTGCAATTTTTCCATTAGAATCGTATGCGGTCAGACGGAGCCATGAAGAGGGTTTGAGGAGTCCGCGACGCACGGTGGCATTATGATAGACAGTCTGTTCTAGTTGCTGCCAGGTAGCGGCCACTTGATCTTGCATCATGAGCACATAGACCAGGGGGTCGACCTGATCATTGCCTTCAGGCCTAGACCACTCAAAGTGAATCGTGTCATCTTCCGGTCGGTAGCTGTACTTGAGTGGTTGCGTGAAGTGGGTATCTGTTCTGGTAGCCTCAATAATATCTGAGTGTGAGTGGTAGAAGTTACATGCCTCCTGACAGCCCGGGAACTGAAGGGAGCAAGTAAAAGACAATGTTATTAGTAATAGTACGAATGCTGATTGCAATGATGGCCTTTTACATCGGCTAACTGTACGTCACTTCGTCTAATTTTTCTTGGAGTGAATCGATTTAAACCGAAACAATCGGAATAGTTTGCGCTCTTCAAGCTGTTTTCGAATCTTCGAAATCGTTTAACGTTATCCCTCCCTGTGCAGTCGTTGTTCTGAGAAGGCACGACTGTTTTCGTGTGGATGGGGTTGCGAAGAAAAGCCACAACGTTATGGTTTCGTAAAAACGGTAGACTTAGACGGATAAAACTTGTAAAACAAATATACATAACGAGAGATGGTGTGTCTGTTGCGCCTCCTCCTGATGCTAAGCCAGTATCAGGAGAGGGCGCCAGGCTGCCGTCACGAGGGGCCTCTCAGCGGGAATTTTGAATGCAGGCGATGCAACCCCCAACCTCAGTTGACCGCGATAAATAGAAAAATTCCAAACAGTGAACAACCTCACGATTGGCAGCGGCAGCTGCACCATTATCGGATTATTGTATAGCACGAGACTAACATGACAGTTGTCTGCGTTTGGGGTCACGGAATAACAGTGACGACAGGCGTTGCCGAAGCCACGTCGGCCGATTTAGCCCTACCCATCCCTCCACTACTCCGAACAGAATCCCTAATAACAGAACAAGATCTGTCATCAAACAACAAGCAGCAGTGAAATCATCATCATCAAGCAGCAACAACAACAACGACAAAAGCAGTGGCAGCGCTAACAAAGCTAGGACGAGCCACAACGCATACAAGGATAGTAATTTTAGCACCAACCATAAATACCGCGACGACAAAAGGACGCGGTGGGATGGCAGGAAAGTAGCGATGATAATCGTGGCCAAGATACTACGCTCGTTATCCATAACAGGGAGGTCAGACTTGTTTATGAGCAACGTAGAGTGCGGTGCTGCTATGTGCGTAAGGACACCAAGAGAACAGCCGTGTCGTAGGCTGAGACCGAGCGGAGTAGGGGCCGTTAACAGCTCATCAACGGACCATGAGCGTCATCAACGGGTGCTTCAAACCAGAATCGGCTGAAGGCTACGCAAGGGCTATTTACGCCCTGAGGGAAACTTCGAAGGCAGGAAGGCTTCAAATACCAATTATCATGAAGACAGGGTGCACGGCTGAGAGAGCAACGCCGACGTTTCTATTTTTCAACAGTATGTACAAATGTAGGCTACAATGCAATCGGCATCTTTAACTGCTTCGAAACAGTAAACAGTGATTACGTTTAACTCCTTTCATGTTATAAAAGAGCCAGTAAAAAAGCTGGCAGAAAGGCGAATCAATCAGTTAGACTGCTGCCAAAGGAGACAACCGTTGCGATAAGAAGTTGTAGAAAGTAGAGACGATGCCAAACGTCATTTGAAGAGACGTAATAGCTCTTCAAGATAAAAGGTACATTTATATCTTCAGCACTGTAGAACTTCACCAGCTCCACGGCAAAGTCGCTCTAAAACTGCTTGTTGAATTCGTACAGTATCGAATATTGGCTAAATACTTGAAGTATCAAAGGCTGGGCTTCATAGACAGACACACCGGCAACGCAAAGACATAGTTATAATTTGTCTCAACGATCGTATTGACATGCGTTGCGAGGTCGAGATAAGGGCCTTCTTGACACACTGCTCGTTATATAGCTAGATAATCGATAGCGAGTGATAATGAAATGAAAACTAATAGTTATGGACAACATAAAGGCCCTTACATGGAGGGATTTTTCAGGGCTTTTTCTAGGCTAAGCAGGTGAATAAATAGGCGAACAAACAGATAGGACGAAAGCAAGAAAGAAAATTAAAGATCAGGCATCGTAGAAATCACGATACTTCAAATGTTTACCATCGGAGTGAATAGTTTTGTAGTTCAACGCAGACAGCACGTTTTGACGTTACTGAATAACCGCTGGCCATTGAGCGACTGCGATTGTGGACACCGTCGCAGCGGGCAGTCACGGAATTTTCTGTTTCGTATTCATCCTCAAACAAAGTGCTGTGCATCGCCTGGGAAACTGAAAAATCCAAACCGCTAAACGGAAGCCTATTCCCTATCTATCGAACGCGAAGAACATGTCTTGACCTTCTGTGTTCTTCATCTCCTCGTCGGGTCTCGTGAGCTCTCACATGCTGAACACGCCCCAGTCAGCAAAGTCTATTTTTTTAAAACAAATACTTTGTTCTTTGTACTGATGGCATTTTCGCGATGCGCGTAACGCGATATACACTCACGAGTATAAAGTAAAACAGAAAGACACCCAACGTGAAGTTCGCAGCGAACAACGGACACCGAATATACCCGATGAAGGACAACAGCAACAACAACAATACGACAGCAAGCAAACGCCTAAAATAAAGGACGCAAAGCCCGAAAAAACAGTGAGTTCGCTTATATTGTTGTCTAGTCACCGTTGGACAATGCCGCGGAGGTGCTCAAGCGCCCAAAGCACGAAGGACGATTGAGAGCTCTTCAGACAGGTGAAACAGTCAGTTATCGAGACGAGGAGATAGTGCAGACGCCATTGCCTTCTCGAGCCAAATATCCACTGCTAATACGATTCCCAGAGGCAACAATGCTTAGCTCATGTAGACAAAACGGGACATCGTGTGTCTCCGCGAAAGCCAGAGGAAAGAGATTACGGGACAATTATCACATCGCTTTTGATCAGGTAATGTCGAAACGCGAAGAGCAAGACAAGAAAAGGAAGAAATGGAGTCAACGATGATGTTTCTACAGGTAAACGAGATCCAATGTAATGTTTAGATTTGCTTCTTGTGCCTATCCCTGTTGATCCTGTACGCATCATGTTTCAGCTTTCGTAGATCTACTTTTTGTAACCTACTGTTGTTCTGCGGCTAGGTGAAACTATGGGGTAGCAGCCTTATTACGAGTCAAAGGAAGGCTTCACTGCAAGTCTCGCTTGCTCGTTCCGGGCTCGTATCACTATTGCTCGTGATGTAGTTGAGTTCGCCAAAATCTACCTGCCCCCCGATTCACAGCCATGCGTATCAAGCTTCTCTGTTACATCAACAGAACGAAAGAAGGAAAAACACACCCTGGACGACTCGAGAAACAGATGTCTGGGGCGTCCAGTCGATCGCGTCGCTGCACTACCGTTGGCAGCGTCAATCGCAGCGGCGGAAAAACAAACTAGCAGAAGCAGCCGACATCTACCAAAATGTTGGTCGTTCCGTTCATGCGATCTCTTTGCACCCATTCACATACCCGTCTGCAGCCAACTGTCTGCACCTTTACGTGAGCATCGAATTAAGGGGCCGGTACGCGACTGAATTGTATTGTGCTTTCGTCGACAAAATTGCGATTGAGCCTGAAACCAATTTAGCACGCGAGTTCAGCGGCTGGGGCACGTCCCAACTACACAACAAAAGGTAACAACAGCTAATGCCTAGAGCTGAACGTCAAACAAACAAGCGATATTATTAAGTATTGATCGTATCGGCAATGATTACGGTGTAGCAAATTGTCCTTTGCATTAAGTTTGCGCTTGAATGATTTCTCCGTCCGTATAGAGATCAGGAGACAATCATTACCTATTGCCAGTGTGCGCAGATCAATAAGGGATCACTGACAAGCTAACGTTCCAACGAAGACGTTTTCGGCCGAAGATGTCCCTATCGAAAAACTTCTTTCGGTCTGATAAACACACGATCACTTGTATACGCAGATAGATTTAAGTAAGCCTATTCGTAATAAGTCGGTTACCAGCGCGAGCTAAAAAGCTCCGTCTGTAGCGAAACGTAGTGACTGGTTAAACGGTTACTTTTTAGCCGTCTACTCGTTAGCTCACACAGCCAATTACAAACAAAAATACCCATCGTCATAATGGGTCAGGTTTGTAAAGGGTCTATTCGCTTACTTGGAGAACTTAAGCAACTTCTTTAGCAGTCCCACACTCAGCGTAGCTTTTATCATATTTTGTCAATGTCGATCGTTCTAATACGGTTAATGAAACTGAACTGGGTAAACACGCAAGAGATAAATACTACTGTCGTTTGCGGATGCAGCCGTTGCAGACAGCTCACCGAGGGCGACGATGCCGGCGATCATTGCACTTCCTTTGGTCGTCGACAATGGTGATATTTTGTGCTACGAACCATCCTCACCGGACGTTACTAACAAGTTCAACCACCTTTCTCAACGCTTCATCCTTCCCCGTTGATTGGGGGCGGAGATCTCTAGCAAATACTAGAAGTAACAATAGTTGAGGCAGTAGCCGTATAGCAACGACAGTCGCTCGGAAGGAAACGTTTGCGCGGAGAACTCTCTAGGAACTAGCAGGCGGAAAGAAGCAGAAAAAAGAAAGCTTAACGAAGGAGAACAATCACAGGGGCTTTATGGGGTACTTATAACGGTCGTGCTGGTGACGACTTGCTCGCGTGTGTCCACATCTGCATCAGCGCAAATCCCATCATGCCGGCCGCAGTGTGACAAAGCGGATGGAACTTTTTGTGTCAATAAATGGCCTATACCAGACGTATAATGCGAACGGATAATATCGCTTCTTCATAACACTTGTTGTTGTTGTTGTTATCGTAGTGGGCTTCGGCTGACTCAAAGCCAGTCAGTCAGTCAGTCGCCTAATCACAGAACAGAGTAGTTGCTGCTTCAGAGTCGACCATTATCGTCGTATCACCGGTTCGTCGCTGCCGCTCCCGCCGAACGGCCCGTCAAGGAACGGACAGCAACAAAACGATGGAGGCTTAAGCGAATAGCGTTAGCAACAAGTCCAACTACGATAACTATAACAGAGGAGTCGAAGCTGTTATTTAGGCGAAATAGAAGAAGGCTTGAAAAGACCGCGCAGCGACAGCAACAGCAACGGCAATAACACAACGGAGGGAAAAATGATGACGGATGAGACGATGGGCGATGAGTACCTCGTAATAGTCGGGCAACCAATAGAACACGACTTAAACATGGATTCAGATTCGTATAGGATGATAACTAAAAGGAGAAAACGCAGCGGAGTAGAGCAGGAAGGGCCTAGAAATGTCGACTTGTTGCAACTGCCATACCTAACGTACCACGTATTGTGAACGTGAAGTTAGCTTTAGAAAGCGCTAGCTACATCCATCTTAGAACAGCCGCTGGGCGACACTGGTTCGAAGAGTATACTTACGCAAAGGCGTCTTTGTTCACACATCGATCCCCAGACCTTGAAGTTTTTGTAGAAAAGGTTGCACGTGTCCCAACACTGAAATGAATGAAATGGCCAAACCACGTTAGATACGAACACTGCGTTGAGGCTTCGCTTCGTAGAGACGCCAAAACTAGCGCTATTAGAAGCATAGTTTTGTCATTGTGATAATGTTCGTTCCGATTTGGTCGAGTGTGAAATTCTTACTCGCTAGGTCGTCTGGGAACGTGTCTCTCAACAATTCGGGCCGAGCGACCCGGTTTAGATATATAGCCCGATCATAGCCATAATAGTAGATGCACAATAACGAGCCAACTGTCGCACTGGGATGAGCCAGAGTGTCTTTATCCGGGCCTGATTTTGGTTTAGACATCGGACGGAGTCAACCAGGCGTATTATTGGTGCAAGCTGCATTGTAGGACGCCATTTGGCGCGACAATCTAGCAAGCATTTAGGGCGACCGTGCATCGTGAGTGTTGCATTGTGCCGAGCGTCGAAACGCCCGTCGGCGTTGCGAGCAGCTGAGCCAACGAAGAGGTAACGCGATCCAGCTAAGAGATCGCTCTGCCTGCTGCTACCTTAATCGTTTTTGATAGGTAAGAAAGATTGCATACTCGGAACGTTCATTCTGTATGTATAAATGCCTACATATATATTTTCGATGCGAAAGTCGCCAACGGAACACTACTCTGATTAGCTGAGTACAAATCTATCTTCCTCAGAATGATCAAAAAACAGGCTGCCGCGGATGGCCGTGGCCGAATTTCGATACGTTCTAGCTCATTGCACTTCGTCCACAGCGATATGGGCAGCTTGTGTTATTCTTTTCAAAGGAAGACAGTGCCGCGACACGTCTCTACGGCTAAAAGCTTTTGCTTGCTATCCTATAGGTGCATGTGTACGATATATTGGCAGAATTGCTATTCAAGCGTAGATCAGAGCTGAGAAGAAAATAATGCACAAATTTCACACTTGACCGAATATAAAATGAAAAGGCGATAATACGAATATCTATGCCGTGTTGAAACGTTGACGCCGTGGGGATTTCGAAATTTGATCGTAAGTCTTTGTGGGCTGCAAGTGTGAAGATGTAGGTCTAGGGAAAAAGTATGCTCTCTTACCATGAGGCAGTCGTTGATATTGAAGCAAGTCTCCTTCGATCCGTCCAGGTGAAACTGGAAGAGAGAGAAGATAACAAAAATATATTAGCTTTTCTATCTCCTCAGGCTAAGTATTCGCTGGTTCTGCATGAGAGATCTTTTTTTCGTTGTCCGGCATCAGATGACGCCCCACTTTCTAGCGGTCCGATGATCCGTCCACGTTGGTTGGAAACACCGTCTAAATCCAGATCACATTTACATGGGCGCAGATTTCGATGGGCCGCACATCATCCTCCTTAGACGTGAATCGATGTGTATGTTATTAGAACTTACGTTGTTCGGAATAGGGAGGTCTTTGCTGGCCGAAAAATTAAGCAGCTTACAATCAGAAGCCATAAAAGAACGCTACTTTTTATACAGGCGATGGGATTCGAGGGTGGGCGACGTATCTCAGTCTTGGTCACCAGCTCGGTAGTTTTCCGGAAAACAATGAACGCGTACTCAAATTTCCACTAATTGGTTGACGAGACACATTATGCGACAAACCGTTCTACGAAATGAAGAAAATCAAATGCAAGAGCTCGAGAGGTAACCGAACTAAACAAGGGGTACATTCATTTACTCATGCGAAAGCGAAGACTCTGCTTATTCAATAACGGCTGCAAACATTTACTCAGTTGTCAAAACCCGGACGAGAGATGAATCTTAGGAGGAAAAAATGAGCTGAATGCAAATTGTCACAGTCGGACGACAGCGGACGATCTGAAATTTACAATGAAGACTGAAGTCGAAACTTCGTTCCTGACCCGACTTCGTTTGTAGCGGCGAGCACGGAGCCACGGCCAGCGGACGTTGCGCGAGTTCGTCAAAGCTGAAGCAGGTAGCGTATAATATAACGATAAGATCTAGTCTTTTGCCTGCGGGCACGATAGCAGTCGATGTTCAAGTGCGAACCCAAAAGTCGATCAGATAGCAGACAGCCAGATGGTGACCGCTAACTGGCTGAGCCGTGTTCTCGCTAACTTCTGTTTCCCGTATCTGCGGCTGCTGTTGTTATTGCGTCTACTTCAGTTGCTTCTTTAGTCGGTTTGTCGCTTGGCGCGGAAACAGCGCAGTTTGCTTTCTCCGACAAGCTAACAACAGCCATTTTACCTGGCGACCTTAAAAGTGAAAAGTAACAATAGAGCACTCCCATAAGCAGCGCTGACATAATAACAGCATCAAAATAATGGACTGTTTGCTGTTTACATTTGCTTAACGATACGGGCTAACTTAGCCCACTATCGGGAGCGACAACAAGACAGCCCGAAATAGAACGAGATAGAATGATTAAGTGCTACATTGGCCTGGCAATTCGCGCCGACGACTAGCATCCCCCTGCCGGAATGGTAATACATAACATGAATAGCAGTTGAAGTTAGGTAGGGGACGAAAGCAGCGACAAGCGTCCTCTCCTTTCCTCGGGAACAAATCGGAAGTGTCGGTACTTGGATAGGCAGCGGGTAAACAGACGGACACAATAAATGGATAACAATCACCGATCGAATGTGAACCGGACTAGTGGAGTAGCCGTAGACATGATTGTTGAGAACGGTCAGGGCTTACGTAATTTTTGCCGCTTGACAGAAAAAGAACTGGCAAAGAAAAGAAAAAATAGATATTTGCTGTCGTTCGCATATGGTTATTATTATCGTTTTCGTGTTCGTCATCGAAACAGCGGAACCCGTCGCCAGTGGTTATTCTCGCAGAAGGAAACGAATTGGAGATTTTCGTAGAAACGCAGCGACTCAGACAGTGAATTTAGGTAAGGCGGTAGGTAATCTTGAGCCGAACAAATTTTACCCAATCGTCTATTGTACCTCCTCTAGCACCGCCACAAGGTGGTAAAAAAGAACAACGTACAATGTAGACGTTCGTTAAAATTGGCAGAGCGTTTTTGGATCAATGAACATGGCCAAAGGTACGCGGCTGCATGAGGCTAAAAAAACTCAACGAGACCACCGGTGGAGACGCGAACAGATATGCGACAGCAGTAATCCATCGGATGATTATAATGACGAATGAGCCACTCGAACGTAAGGGGAAACTGCTAACAGAGAGCGCGACGCGTGACGCAACAAAAATAAAGAACGGCCACCAGTAGCTAAAGTTTATGAACATCGATATATTTGTTATATACACGTCTAAGATGCCACCACAGCGGCAGGATAAAACAGCCTATAGGCAAGGACCTCTCGGTTTGCGACAAACAAGCCAGTGAACATCTTGCAAAGTAATCAGCGTTCGGATAGCTGAAAGCGACTATTAAATACTACAAATCTTTTTCCTAATATGTACAATTAGAAGGTCTGATAATACTAAGAAGACGTTGCTGCGATAATACCTTATTGAGACATTGTGCTCGGCATCTAGCTGTCATTACGTGGGTCTTATCCTCAAACATGTCCTGAGCTACCGTAAGGCTTGTCAAAATTGCTCCACATAACACAAAACGTAGCATTGTTCTGCAATAGCTACTTCACTTTATGATCAATCAAGTCTACCAGTAGGTAATAGTAGGTATAGAAGTAAATAATTCCGAACACGGCCTAGTATGCACACACAAAAATTCAGTCGTAACAAACTGTGAAGGAACCCTCGGCGTCATCGGCTTTAAGAAAGGCGGGAAATTCGAAGAGAGGGCTGGCGGGTGAGGGTCAGCACGGCTGGGTGAGGAGGCACCGCATCAGAAGGAGGACGAGATGATCAATACTGAATAGCTCATCTACGGTTCACGTGTCGTTTGAATGAAGAGGAAATTAAATAGAAATTGAAGGGAGATAGTATCTGAGTGCCGATGCACAGCCACTGCTATAGATATGATTTTTAAAGGTGTATCTCTTTATCAATTCCGGGACGAGACACCGTTGATACATGAATCTAATGAAGTATTAGATCTAATTTTTATAGAATACATCCTGAGCTCTTGTCCTGAACCAGGCTTATAAATGAATCATATTTTAATAACTGCAAGACCTAGTTCGACTACATCATTAAACAGAGGATCTGGTATGAAGACAGGTTAGGGATGTCGAATGCAACTACGGATGCTGAAAAGGGCTATAAAATTATAAGAAGCCCTTTAGTCTGTCTTTTAGTAGGGGCACTCTACAACAAAGCATATATTTCAAGTAGAAACAATCGTGAAATACTTAACTAACTATAATTCCGAGATCAATTTAGGAGACATTATGCACGCTGTCAACAGGTGCTTCGTTCAATTCGGGCGGAATCGGACATTTCAGCTCTGATTTTGGGAACTGATCTTTAGGGCTTTTTCAATGTCAACGAATTTCATATGCCAATGATCGCAAAAGATGCTCTGTATGTGCAAGATCTGCGGTATATAGTAGGTACGAAAGGACTTGCTACTGGAGTTCTTGAAGGGGCTCCTACAAGGCTTGCCATGTGCGCCTGGATTCGTCGTGGAGAAGGATAACTTTCTTTTGTTGATCGGGCTTTTTCTGTTGAATTGGCCCATTCAATCAATTAAGCATTTTCTACCCTTTAGGACCCTTTCAGTCTCTCCAAATGCAAACCGCAGTTTTTTTGGGATTAGAAATCTGGCTGAACTTTAAATTTAGACGTCTTTCTCGGAGTCAACCACTCCTTTGTTTGCTTTATATCGATGTCGAAATCCCACTTCTGGTCATCGGCGACGATTTTCTGTAGAAACCTGTGGCTGCATGTTGCTCGGTGTCGGGCGAGATGTTGAGAAGCTATGAGAACTCATGTTTCTTTGCGTTGCTGTCTCGGTTCATGGGATAACCAACTTTCTGGTCTTCAAGTAAATCCCATTGATTTATATATCATAAATCGAAGATCTTTTTTTAGAAGTGCCTTTAGACTGTCCCTATCGAACTCAGGTGGCTGACCCGGGGCGGAGGGCATCCCATAGTTCCAAGATACCAATATTAAACTCTGCAGACCATATTCGCGGAGTCCTCTGAGGCTTGGAGTTGGCACAGATATCTGATGTTTTTTTAGCAGCAATTCTATTTTGGCTAAGGGCGGAATTAAAGTATGATTTTTTCGTCCGGAACCTCCATCGTTGGAACTTAGGCTCAAACTAGAATTCTACTGATAGCGTAATGAAATTTCAACGAAATTCTTCGGTAGAGAAAAGATTTATAT
>NW_019213262.1:0-66815 GCF_002532875.2 Varroa jacobsoni | reverse complement strand
ACAGAGGGAAAAAAATATAAAAAATTGCCCTTACTTGCCTTACAACTTAAGAAGTCTACTCATAGCTGCAAGTAAAGGATGGAATCGTTCGTCGTTTAGCTTCTTGTTTCCGGACGTTAACATGGCTGTCATTTCTTCAATATTTACTTTCTGTTGGCGATGGAGCCGGTATGACATCGTCAATAAGAATTACAGACGTGTGCTACATTCCGAATGATAAGTGGCACAGGCACAGACTTTAGCCAAATACTGATTTTTACTTTTTTTTTTTGTGCCACTCTTCCGCATAGCTAACAAAGGAAAACGAAATAATTGTATAATTACTGATCATCTCCATTCCTCCCATAATATTGCATTCTGTATTTTAACGTGCTTTCTCAATTGATTTAAATTCACTCCAACGAACATTCTAGTGGCGAAGTGCTTGCGTAAACTTAGTTAACTTGTCCTAATGAATTCTATTAGACAGCAGAGTTCGTCGTCATTTTCTTGTCATAATAGTCTTGAAACTGTCCTCAAGAACGCCATCGCCTTATTCAGGTGTAGGGCCTCTAACATAAATCGCTAATCTGCGTCGATACAACTTAGTATAGTAGACTTAGTAGATGCCAGGACTGAGCAGTCCTGGATCTATGGCCTATCCAATGCCGTTCATATGTCGCTTAATAAAAATAACTTTTGCCAGCCATCGAGGGATAATGATTGGGTCCACTGCTCGCGCATACAATAAATCGAAAAAAACTCTCAGAAGCCAGTATTAGAAGGTATGGATAATCTGTCAACCACTCTCTTGAACTATGCTACATAGCGTGGGGCTGAAAAAGCCCATAAATATTATCGTCTTTCCGTTTGCATACTGTTTTTGATTGATGCTAAGGTTAACAAAAGGAATGTCTGCTGCATGATAGACTGGCCTTTAAACCATGTTATTAGCAACAATCTAGCTGTTCATTGTCTATCTTACGAAAATACTCAATCAGCTCGAACTAGGGATTTGCAAGATTACTTTCAGACACCTCGCAGAAAACTTGGAGATATCACAAGCGTCGTATCGAACCATCTTGAGAGGTCACCTAAAGACTTACGGCAAGGCTTGCGCCATGCACTCAGATTTAACTTACTGTAATTTTTTCTCTTTCCAAAGTTCAAGAAACATCTGAAAATAAGTATTTAACACAAAAACAAGTTTCGAGCAGACCTGAGCTACGATTACACTGTGTTAACACGAGTTTATTATATTTATGAACAATTTCAAAGGGAATTAAGATTTGGATGATGGAAGTATATGTAGTTTATACTGAATCTCATATTGAAATATATATATGTTGTCTGAAATACGACTAGAACAAAACGACAATTGGTGTCGTCTCGACCTAGGCCTACTTCTGAAACTATTAAGGTTTTCCAGCTGTGTAGATGGCTCTATTTTTCATTTTGAAGACTGCGTCCGATGGAACCTATGGAACTGATAAAGAGAGCTGAGTTGCCATCGAAAAGCTGATGGGATTACAAATTAATCCGTATTTGCCATAATGAGCTTCAATCCTCTAGCGCTAAACAATAAAATTAGACAGGATATTGAGATCTAATCAATGGAAAAATTGAGATTTAGGGCTTGTTCATCGATCATCCCGTAACGATATTAGGCCGTGTTCGGTACTGATATGTCAACCATTTCGTAAGTGAGCCTCTACTGTGACTTGAAACGGGTACAGCTTTACTTTACAGCATTGACTCAGACATATTTTTAATTACGTTTTGCTAACATAAACGTATTTCGTTCGGATCATCATTCCATAATCCCATTTGTGATCTACCATGTTGATCACGATTAAGCCTATCGTTTACCATATGATTTTCCGCTTCTATATCTCTTTTATTTATCTTACGAGCCGGCTTCTGTTGTGGCGTTAAACGGCATTAGCCGTCGCCAACAGCAGACGTATCTGTATATCGTCTCACAAGTGGCCTGAAAAACCTTATGATCCTTACTCGAGAGCAGGCAAACATTTTCTATGCCGATAAATATAAACATCTTCAGATCATTTTAATTTCGAAAATATTGAGAAGATTTTTTAGCTGTTTCTGTTAAACTTATCGCCTGTTGTGCATCTCTCATGTTTGTGACCTGTGTCAATTTTGCTCAGGTTAACTCTCAAGATCTTGTTGGATATTTAGTTGGTCTTTAAGGCAGATATATTGTACGATTCGTGAACATAACGTAGGACATAAATAGTTGTTTCCGATTAACCAGGGAAGTATTGTATGGGATAAACACTACGGGTTACTGGCCTATATATCATAAATTATTTAACCCATTTGAAACGATTCAAATTTATGTGATCTTTATCAACGTTTCGCCTATATATAGGTAATTAATAAGCTACATCTAACATTAATGTCAATAGACGATTATTCGTTTTACCATTTATCTGCGTAGACAGCCTGCTAGCGACAGCCTGGAATATTAATGCTAAGTCAGGCTTTATAAAAATATCTATCTCTTATAATATTTGCTGATCATCCATTTTTTTAACCGAAAATAACAACTATAATCCACTGTCACTATAATCCATCACTGTTATGATATAGGTCGTTTTGGTTAAACGAGTTCAAAGCAGTGAGAACGAGTTCATTTGTCGACATAACAAGATTTGTCCTTTAGTAAGTAGTTTGGAGCAGGCACCCGCCACAGCCGAGCGTAAGATTTAAGTTTATATCAAGCGCGCCTTATTCCCTAACATGAACCAATGCATCAGAGTCGTACTAAGATCGTTTTCGGTGGCAAAGGTGAAGCCATCTCGAAACATTTCAATGCAAACTTTAACTTAAATTCCGGTCTTATTCTTCGAGCGACACCTGCGTATATCCGTTTCGAAGAAATATGACTTTCAGGCCAAGGATGGCATTAAATGTATAATGTAACTTCGACGAAAACCGGCGCTTTTTGTGCTTTATGACAAACACCTATTAGCCTACAAGTGGCCGTACCGCAAAGATATTTGTGTGGCACTGCGATTGATGCAGTGATATTGGGCCGCTCTAGCTGCCCCATTCAATCGTCGCGTCATCTCTATTGTAGTTTTCGGGTCGTCCCCGACAATGCAGCTCACCGTCAGTCGAGCGCTGATTGGTTTCCTCTTAACCTGTTTCACTCTTTCTCCTCGACCGATCTGAACAGACGAAATTTGTCAGAGTAGCTTTTGCGTTGAAGCACTAGTGCAAAGTTTTTAGGGGTACACTCAAGCACTGCGTCGTATGCAGCGCAGCGATTATGTCCGCACGCGGGCCAAGATCGAATTTATTTGAGCCTATCCCTGGTGTTGAAAGGGTGTCAAATAGTATTCTGTGCTATGCTTGTCCCATTTTTCGCTCTTTTGCTCGGTCACACAGTATCTACTTAACTGCAGCGACAGAAAACTGGACTGAGACAGAAATTCAAGATTCTGAAGGGAACAGCCATTTTCCGGCTCTCGTTCGGCAAAAAAAGACGCGACAGATTTTTGCTGCAGGAGGTGAATATCGCCATAATGATACGGATGATGAAGCTCTAGCGTTTTCTTCAGCTTCCGATGTTCGAAACGGCGATGTTGGATTTAGACACATAATAACGAACGACTGAAAAGATGAAAAACATCGTGCTATGTTGCTTTGAAGGTTCACTTGATAGACAGACTTGATACCTGCACAGACCGCAACATGAAAGCACCCGCTACTAATAAACGATCGAAATGAAAATGGATCGATTCGTAAAAAGAATGTAAAAGAAAAGCTTGCAGATGTTAGCATAAGGACAAAGGCGGCGAAAAGGTAACGCGCGAAATGGAAGCGATTTTCATAATGGATACTCTCGTAGAATTATGTGGCTTTTTACACACTGTTTCTAACCCATAATCACATAGGTTAGGTCACTTGACTAAAAAGATCAACTGAACGTTAGTGTAGGCGTTAGTGCTCCTCTAAACGACAAATTGCTTCTTTATATGGGTTATACCCTAGGTAGTTATCGTGTCGTATTATTTGTATTCAAGGACAACGAGCGTTACGATAGTAAACAGTTGGTGGAATAGCTAGCAGGTAGGATGGCATTGTTTACGAAGACCGTGATTTTCTTCACTTCGGTTAAAAGATATACCGGAGTTGCTTGGGACCTGAGACACTCCCTAAACAAATAGAAAATATTAAGTAAAAGTTTAATTTCTACATGCCTGATTCAAAATGCACCTTTTACCGGCTTGAAGAATTGTAGACGCTCGGAAAGTCTTACGGACTAGCAGCACTAGAATAAGGGGAAAGGTCTTGGCTTCGACGAGGGTATTTCACTTTAGCGAACATTCAGCCGGGCTGAATTTAGAGGTAGATTGGATATCCCTCATTTCTAAAGTCCTTCATAACGGAAAGAAATCCACTTATTCCACTGTTGGAATGTCAGGTGCTATGGAATTTTCTTCTAAATAAAGTACGACGAAAATATAAAGTCGCCTACTGTGTAGCCGGCTCACAAAGCTGTGTGCGGGAGTGTTATCGGCAGTTGTCTCTAATCCGTATCACATTAGACCACCGGGCATCTAGTTTCAAAAGAAAAGTGTAGCAACAACATGAACATTGTAGATATTTAAGCCAGCCCATGTAACAGAATATGAAGAGTTTGGATATTTTATTATTCGTGAAGCGTATTATGCACCTTGCGGATAGAGGTAAGCAGGCTGAAGCAATATAATGTCGTATTGAAACGATCCCGAAAAAAAAAAAAACCATAAATAAGTTTTCAATAAAAAATATGGCGCTTGTATTATTTTTTTTAGCCCTCACATCATTAAAATTGAAAAACTTCGCTTCCTTAACTCACCTTCAGAAAACTGTGTGACGTAGTCGAAGGGAACGCCGTCAGCGCCGGCGTCGTCAGATAAAAGCAAAATGTAATTCGTCTTTTCACGTTCACATCTCACGAGACGCAGTGGCATAGTGCTACCTATGTATGCGTGCATAATTCGACTGTTGTTTTTCGGAAACTTTTTTAAAAATTATTCCATTCGATACTGATCGGGAATCAAGCATGTGCACCTGTATAATCATTTAAACATAATATAAATATATCACACTTATTTGTGAAGCAAGTAATGTTCGTACGCGAAACAATAAATGTCCTGAATAATAAAACAGATTTTTACTATTTTCGATGGCTCAACTTAGCAAGACAAGAAAACTTTCTACTAAAGGTTCATGTCTGGTAAGATTAAGGGTTTTCTAGTTAAATGCTATAAAACATCTTCCGAATCTAGTCACTATACCTGTGGTTTGCGCGCCTCATCGAAGGTACACATATGTACCGGGATTATCCATTATCGGTCGTCGCTAGCACAATGACGAGTGGTGCTAACGGCGGTACCCCGTACGTTCAATATGCGCTGGACAAGGTGGCATACAGTTTTCTTTAACTATGCAAAAATAAAATGTGCAGTTTTCGTAATTTGCTTGACTTTCCAAGTGGTCTTCAATATAACATTGCATGTCGTAGCAAGAAATAAGCAAATCATAAACACTGCAAATCAATCGGGTAGAGTCAATTGAAAAGAAATTTTTGGCTCCTCTTATGTAATGAAGACAGTACTCCTCTTAGATACTCGGCATGGATTAGAATCTGTAAATAATAGATAAATAACTTGTGCAGTGGCAACCGTTCGGTCCCGAAGCAGGCATCAGGGGAAATCGAACAATAGGAAAATGCATGTGCTCTTGGTCTAACGATAAAGTTTGCTACATGTAAGGCTCATAGTCCAATATCGCTGACCAATAGCATAGCCACGAAGAGCTGCCAGCTGCGTTACCTAAAGGATCCTATTTTCTATAAAGGGCAGTCGCCATTTTCGTGCTGAAAGTCGTGATGATAAATACGAGCCACAGGAACGATAGTGATAGTTAATGTTGTTAAAACAGCAATAGAGAAGCGTGGGAAGTAAATGAAGCAGTCGGTTGAACTATGCTGTGGTGTACGTGGTGATTCAAAAATGGTATTTATTAAAAAGTGCCTAGTTTAGATTATACAAAATGTAAGTCTTAATAATTTATATCACAGACGGTATTGAGCAACAATTGGAGCTTGGCAGAGGTTTCTGGTGCACATAGCCAACCTTTCACTAATTTCATCATTCCATACGTCCGCTCGACCTCCGGTTTCGTCAGAGGCGTCAATAGCGTGGCTAATATTTGAAAATCTCAGAGAATAGTGAAAAATCATTCAACGGTCACTTGGGTGGTATCCTATGAGCAAAAGTCTTGCTCCCGAACAAGCTGATCGGACTTTGTGCTCTTCTTATTAGCGGCTGCCGTTCCGCGAATTTTTTTTTACTACTCAAGTCAATACGGCCGAGCTTCTTATACGATTCTACAAGATCATTGGGTACTTTTTCAGAAGAATATATAACGAAAAGTTACCAAGTGCTTCAAGGTTTACGATGGTGCTAGTGAATAGTATCTGTCCCATTATTCACCAAGCCTGAAGTACCAAGAGTGAGATGCGGAGGGGGCATGGTCTTCCAGCTTTTATCAGGTCAAGAGGTGATCACCCGAAACTAAGAATTTAATGAAGCTCGGCGTGATAGTTGTATATTAGCGTTTGCGTGTAGGTTTGTTTACATAATCAGATGCATGCAATGGGACGTTTCTTTGTTGTCCTAAACGTTCAGTCTTCAGAAACGCTGGGTTAGGTCCGTATGCATATCGACGTTGTCGAATAGACGATCACATCATAACCAGCACTGAAATAAAAGTAAACAGATTCATAAGGTAAGAGTGACTTACTTATAATAAATTAAAGGTTTACTATGTCTGGCTAGGTACTGTATTAATAGCCCTTTACGTTTTCTACTCATGAACTGAAGCGTGGCATCTTTCGTGATCGACCGTGGCGATGTAAAATAAAAGTTTGACTGAAAAGTATCTGTTGGTATCTTATCCTGTATAAGACCCGACTCCCGATCTAACAAATAGGATGTCGTCGGCATTATTCGTTCAACCACTGTACTGCGTGTTACCTTTAATACACGGCCGCGAGCCTGCTTCGAGAAACAGGCTCTTTTTGGTATCTACTGTTGTAAATAGGACTGAATGAGAAATATATTCATATTGCGCTTCTTGGAGACAGTTTATCCTGCACAGTGCTACCAATGCGGTCGTATTCGACTCGGACATCACGGCAACGATGCACGTCAGGATCATTCATATAACCGTATACTGGAACATCGTTCGAGGTTTTCTGCTTAGCCCACTTGAACGAAGGCCTGTGAGATTTGATCTCCTTGGCTAGGTTTGTTCGAACACGCTCCGTAACTCTACAACGAATTTAATTACATTCCTTATTATAACTTAATTTTAGATTATCTAAGCAGGAGTAGAAGGCGGGCTATTTAAATACATGGAGCGCTTGAAACAAGTAAAATTATATGTAGATGTAGTTGTTTTTCGAAGTTGTAGATATGACTAATTCATCGCTTCGACAGGATAAATTACGAAAAGCTTTCAAGATAAATGCGTAATAATTCAAGCTAAATATTCGGGCCGAGTAGCGTAAGGAACATTTTAGATGCGAACGATTCTAAGAACACTGTCCCAATTTTTAACTAGGAAACGGATCGGGGCGCCTAATATCAATTACTTGAAAAATCTAGACCTTTCAATGTAAATGTACACTAATCAGATGACGTACGTTTCAGATACTAGTGAATAACATAAACATTCAGTAAATGTATTTGGCTTAACAAGAGTAACCGTATTTTATCACGGCAACAACCACCTCTGATATCGATAATCAGTCGAGGATGATACTTTGAAGTATGGTCTCTCGCAAAGCAAGATTTATTGCTTTCCTTTAATTTACCAGCAAATAGTAGCATCTAATGTATCATTATATCGATGAATGAAGTTGTTTCAAATTGAAAACACAACTTCCCGACTATTATGAGTGTAAAAACAGAGCACCTTCGTTCGTCGTGTTAAAAAGAAAACTTATTTCTTCATTTAGACAAGCCAAAAGAAAATCTAGAATTTATTTAGAAGTCTTTTAGCTTTATATAAGATATATGATTGTTGTCAGCCTTCTAGTTTAGTCTGCAACAGTAATGAGGGTATGCTCCGTTAGACAATTTCAATTAAGTAAATTCCTGTTATATCATAAAAGTAACTTGGCCAAGAAGCGTAATAGAAAGTAAATGTATAATATATATAGATAAAGTGAAACTCTATAATCGTACACAGGACAGTACTAATGCAATTTAATTCAACCTTGGATATTACTAATTATGTCCTAACAACAAATAATACGATTTGATATATATATATATATATATATATAAATTAATAAATTATATAAATTTATTGCTTTTTGAACGGGTTCTAAATTCTGAGCTTAAAGCCGAACGACCGAGTGGATCCGGGTCCGCATTGGAATACAATCGTTGTCAAAATACGTAATTATCGTGACATCACAAGGGCACACACAGTTATTCAGTACAATTGGGAGCGATATGCTATATATTGCAGTCGTTGGCACGATGGCCAAGTGAGTATGGAGAATCTCCTTCAATCAGCCGATCGTGTTTAAGAGGCTTCTGAGAAATACGAGTGCTTAACGATGATAACTGTTTTTTCACTGAGGCATGTCGAAATGGTAAATTTAGTGTTGTCGAATGTACAGCTTGTGTAGCGGTGACGGTATCGGCTCGAAGACAGCGTCGGTACGTCTGTGCAACAACTGACAGTACGATCACAAAGAGCAGAACAGCGGTCATAACTACTAATTCGATGTAACTGACTGATATCCACAAGCCGGACACGTGTTTAGCCGTGTTGATAACAAGAGCTCTGCTCCGCCCGACAGGGTCACGAATACCGGGCACAAAAGCTGTGATGGTCAGCTGGTAAATTTTGTTTGGCCATAGAGTTAAGACGCCCATGTTGTTAGATGTAGCCAATTGTCCAGTCATATCGATATTCTGATCGGGCTGTTTCCATTCAACAACATACTTAACTGCCGCTTTATGAGACACTTGCTCCCAGGAAATAACAGCATCAACGCCGCCAGAATTCATACTTGAAGCACGCAGGGATTGGAGAACAGGGACCCAGCCGTCTTGTAGGTAGTCGAGCGACAATTCTCGATGACGACTGGTATAACCTGGAGGCATGCCTTTCATCGCGGTGTCCTTGTACATTCCCTCAATATTTGCATCTTCCGAATAGAGATTTAGTTCAGAGCACGGTTTCTCTACCTCGGCGGTTCTTCCTTCGGAGTCATAAGACGTCAATCGGATGTACGACGAGGATTTAATAAGACTTCGACGCACGGTAGCGTTGTGGTAGAAAGTTTGTTGTAGCTGCTGCCAGCCGCCAGAGAGTTCATCCCGTACCAACAGCGCGTAAACTAGCTGCCCAATTTGGTAGTCTTCTTTGGGCCGCGTCCACTCGAAATGGAAGGCATCTTTTTCCGACAGATAGTGGTGTTTTAGAGGTTGTATAGCCTTAGTATCAGAGCGACCTTCTTGGGTCAAGGAATCCAAGTGTGAGCTTACGAAACTGCATGATTCTTGACAACCCGGGAACTAAATATCGAATTAAGATAGAAAAGTTGCATAAAATAAATTAACTAGATGTGATCTATTCAAGTTACACGGTGCATGCAACAATGTCCGCCAACGAATTCTTTAAACGGACGACACATTACCCATCAGAAGAAACTTACGCTTGAGAAAAAAAATCACTGTCATCGCTTACCCGCATACAGTCCGGATCTTTTCCACACATGTGCCCCCATACACGAAAGCCTCCATACAACATATGGCAGGAGTCCCAGCACTGAAAATAACATTATGAAAGAGTTAGTTGTAAACGTCTTTTAGAAGCCCATTCAAGAGAATTTTCCTAGCATTGCATTAAAATAAGCTTTTTTTTTTTATCTCATCATAAAAATCCTTATTCAAAAAGATCGACTATCATAAGGCAAGTACTATAAAAAACATCACTTGCACAATATGAGGCGAGTCTAACTTTTACGTGTCGAAAGTCGTGACTTTATTCTGCCGCAAAAGAAAAATCGTTCTAGATGGCATGCCTCCAATAACCTTTCTACAGCAACGAAGCTCGATTTTTATTTGAGTAGACACATAGGTGGCAACTTAGTCAATATTTAACAGACAGCTTTATTTCAGTGATTCCTCATTGAAAAGCGCTATAAAGTGACGGACTCATGCTGACCCTTACCATCCAACAGTCGGCGTCATCTCGGCAATTGGTGTTCATTTCAGGCATATAGAACTGCAAGCAGAAAGAAGTAATAAACCCGCTTAGTTTGACACGACTGTAAAATAAAATCTAGCACAGTCTTAGTTATCAATAGAATAGGCGATCACCGTTGCGAGCTCAGGATAACACTGGCTATAATTCGGTTTCAAATGTTTCGGCGACAAAGAATAGGTATTAGGTGCACGAACACTTCGCATGTGTTTTCACTATTGATCATACTCTCGCGCCGATTTCCGTTATCACTGTACAGTTAACTCATGTGAGTATAGGGCTGTGTCACTAGGATGACGTCATTGCTGAACGTGATCTTCCCATGAAAAAAGGTGCTGGCCGTCTATTATTTGAAAACAGGCGGGATCTCTTTGCATCTCAGTTGAAACGATGGCATACACATCGTAGATAGTTAACTGAGCTGGTGGTCCATGAGAGGTCTAGCTTCTGGAATTTATCATACAACAAATTGTTTTTGAAAATGTGCTTACCTTGTTGAGGCAGTGGGCACGGCATCTGGCCTTCAGTATATCAGTTTTCTGGTCAAAAATTTCTTGGGCAGTGGCTGCCCCTACAAGAAGAGCACAGGCTATTAAGCCAGCCATGTTGGTAAACGTCTGGAGGTGGACAAGTGAAATGCGCTTCTCGATCGTCTGGTGTGTAGAGTGGAAGAGGCTCCTGTTATGTACTTCAGGGGCTTTCCTACTTCACATACCGACTGGAGAGGGAAGAGGCACGCTTGGCGGTCCAGCAATGCGAATTTTTCAATTACCTAATTGACGCGGGTAGATTGGATTTTATTATCACCTACTTGTCAGATCGGGTCAACTTTTCTTGTTTCTTTAATTAAATTGATAGCCAATAATAATCTTCGAGATCAAAAAAGTAGAGTATCCTCATATGATCCCATTAATAGGCATGCGTCCAATGCTTTAGTAGCTGATTTGAAAAACCCCATCCGTGTCTCCATGTGCATCTCGAAATTAAATACACATACATTGCAATATGTAATGGGCCATCGAAAGATTTCTCTCAAACTATCGGTGACTTCCAACAATATGTTATAGCTTTAACAGGCTTTACTCGGAAGGGTTAAAAGTTATCAATGTAGTGCGGCGCCCATCATTTTTGATGTACGTCCGATTCACGGAACTCAACCGTCCAAAATTCTGTAGTATTGAACGTTCTGGTCACTGTCTCTGTATTCCGTTTCTATCTTCCTAAGCATTAGAAGATTTTATTCATGAAAGGATCTTTTTAAGCCGTTTGGCTTACCAGACCGTGTTTTAGCTATGCGAAATAGAAATAGTATGAAAAATTCTGTAAACATGAGAAGTAATGCTACGGTTAGTAACTAGTGAATATATATTATATTATTTAAACGTGTTCCTTAGCTCTCTTCAATTGTAAATGACATACTGTGAGATACAGGGCGTTTAGGCGCGCCTAGACCACTACTTGTCTCTAAGTCTATTATGGCAGTATATTACCATCACGAAAATAATGCTACTGAATTGTATTTGGCTGGGTGGCCTCACTAGAACTTCATGAGGTCCGGTACAGAAATCCATTTTCTAAAAACAACAAACAACAAGAAAGTTCGTAGAGCAGCCGTGTGACAATCAGATGTCCTTTAGTACACACTTAGCACTCGTAAAGAAAACGACTGGATAAAAACTTTACACCAAAGCTACTTGTCTAAAAAGCTTGCTTAGCATGTCCTGTAGAGCAAGCCGTTGTTGTCTTTATAGAACATATGCACATGTTTGTACTATAAACAACAAATACATGAGAGGTCTCTGAATTGCGCCTTGAGAACAACCTGATGCGGTCCGCGTGTTTTCCATTCATTCAAACAGAAAAAAAAATGGGTCGCTAGGAAAACTTTTGTTCTGCCTCATCAGTCAACCTCCGATGCCACAGTAAGGAAACATCTTAAGGAACTTGGAACAGACAGCTCGCTCGAACGCTGAGTTGAAATCGACGTACATTACGTCATACCGTCCGGTCTTCATTTATTCAATATTAAGAACTGGTTGCACCGTAGTTCTTCGTAACTTATTTAGCCTTCGTGCATAAAGCAGTACGTTGAGAAATAACATAATTTCACGCGTAAATTCGTCTGAATCGGTAGTATAATGACTACACGTCTTGGTTTTTATGCTACGTTATTCGTTACGAAGAGAAAACAAAAAGGCAACTATCTTTTCCAGAAACGTAACGCTAAAAAACAAAAAAAAATATATATATAACATGCATATATACAACATAGCTCTATATTGTAAACTAGAAAACACGAAAGCGGTCAATCTGTGAAATATTGAAATCATATGATTAAATAGCCCCAAACAAGGTAAAGAATGCTATCACAAGGTTGTTGCAACTAAGATATACGGCAGCAAGATAATAGGTATTGAATATATATATATATATATATATATATATGAAAAATAGGAATAAATAATAAACTGATTTAATTTAATGTACGTATAGTAATATAGTAATTATTATTACTGTCTGGTGAATTTGTGTTATGAATTTTATGGAGAGATATAAACCGATTGAGGAGAAAGTTGGCATGCCGCATGTATTGTCACAGGTAAACAGGACCGACTGGTAATAATTATCTACACAAAAAATACGATAAAACAAACACGCCTGTTTTTCTCTTGTAGGATACTTGGGTAGTCTAGGAAATGTTAGAGCTTTTCTGAGCCATATCTCTGCGCTCAAATCAAAAAATTAGCATCGTAGATGCTAATTTTTTGATTACTTAGTCGCCAGGTTAATGATATAATAAAAAAAAGAAGTTACAGAGTGTAGTTGCATTAATTTTATTAAGTTTAGTAATCTTTAAACTATCTTCTGGTCTATGCACAGCGCAGTGATGATAGGGGTACGGTCAACCATATACTGCCGCTAGCGGGATGGCAAAGTAACCGCCTTTGGTTGACCACTCGAGCTTTTTGTACATTGATTGTTAATGTTATTTATTTTATTTGTTCCCTACGATTAAAGTTCGTAGGCCACCTAATATGATGTATATTTATATATATATTAGAATTCTGGCGAAATCTATCTTACGTTGATTAGAAATTAGCCTCGAAGCAACAAGCATATGAAATGAACTCAAGGAGAAATGGTTAATAAAAACTCTTCACTATATATACCATACTATGTACACTACTGTGCTCGTAGTTATAACAATATCGTCGTGAGTTGTCGACGGCTGAAGATATGATTTCGTATCTGCCACCAAGCCGTCATCATCATCATCACTATAGCGACCGTACGCGCCGGTTATTTGTAAAACCCCGTCCATCGTTATGCATTATCAACGGTAACATGTTAAACGTTACAGCCGCTGTCTGGCATGTGACGAGGATCTGAAGAGAATGAAGGATCCTCTTCAATCAGCCGATTGTGCTTAACTGATGGACTGAGTGGTCCTTGAGAAAGGCGTGTACCGAGTGAGGACAACTGTCTTTTCACTGAGGCATGTCGAAAAGATGAGCCTATTTTGTTTGGAGCTGTAGGCTGGATTGTTGGGATCGTGTCGACTGGACGAGTGCGCTGACGACGATAGAACCGTATGACGATAAAAGTTATTGCGCCAGTTAAAATAAAAGCTGTAACAGCGCCTATCGTGACGTAGTTGATGGGTATCCACAGGCCGGCACCGTCGAAATCAGCTGTATTGATAATAATAGTGATACTGCGCGCGATAGGGTCACGGATGCCAGGCACAAAAGCTCTGATGGTCAGCTGGTACATTGTGTTTGGCCACAGGGTCAAGGTACCGACGTTATTATAGGTGGACAATTGTCCAGTGATGTCGATAGTCTGATCTGCCTGTTTCCATTCGACAACGTATTTAGTTTGTGCTTTGTGTGGCACATGCGCCCAGGAAATAACGGCATCAACACCACCAACGTGTTTGTTGGAATCTCGTAGTGACTGAACGGCCGGTTTCCACTGTTCCATCGAAGATCCTTTACGATAGCCAATGTAGCCTGGGACAATGTTATCAAAGTACCCTTGGTCTTTATACATCTCCTCAATATATTCCCTGTTCGGACTAACGTTCAGTTCAGAACACAGCTTCACTATTTCAGCGGTTCTGCCTTCAGAGTCATAGGAAATGAGTCGGATGTGTGATGACGACTTAATAAGGCCTCGGCGTACTGTAACGTTGTGGTAGAAGGTTTGTTGTAACTGTTCCCAGTCGCCAGAGAGTTCGTCCCGTATCAACAACACGTAAACTAGCTGCCCGACTTGGTAGTCTTCCTTGGGCCTCGTCCACTGCAGACGAAACGCGTCGCTCTCCGGCTGATAGCTGTACTTCAATGGTTGTACAACACCAGTATCGGAATGACCTTCTTGGATGACAAGTTCTGGGTGTGAGTTATGGAAACGACACGATTCCTGGCAGCCGGGGAACTGAAAATTGAAATTCATAGGAAAAGTGTGTATCTGTTAGCCGAAAAGTAATCGTTTTATGTCCAAAGCTAACATAGACATACACTAGATATGCATCTTGCAGAAGCCGTCAAAGGCTTAAAATAACGATATGATTACACTGGCAACTTACACAGAGTTTCTTTTCTTCACACATGTGCCCCCACACGCGAAAGTTAGTGTAAAACATATGACAGGTATCCCAACACTGGAAAAGAACCAAACAAACGAAATAGTCAGTTAGAGGATTGAAATTCCGTCACAATAATAAAAAAAATAAAGGATCAGAAGGTAGGGCATTTACCGTACCCCTCTACGACGGAGACGAAAAGTGATTTTAGGGTCACCTGGTATAATACTGAGATGTGAATCTTTTCTATAGTAAAAACTGCTCAGAATAGGTATTTTACAGATGTTATAAGGCAAAATGTTGTTGATGTTCGAACTTACCATCCAACATTCCGAATCATCGAGGCAATTTATATTCTCCTCCGGTTTATAGAACTGTAGTAAAAAAAAAAAGACAATTGAAGTATAAGCCGGTTAGAACCAAGTCAAGATCTTACAGCAAATAATCGTAAGATGGTTAGTTAATAACTTTCTCTATCTATTCATCGCCGATCTATCGAAAAAGCGATCGTTACGACTCCTTCTTCCAAACTACGTACTGCTTACCTTCCAGCAAAATCTGGAATCACTAATGCTTGTATTTAAAAATGCCATGAGTGCCTATTTAAGTTCGAGCACGTTTTTAGCTACAAAAAATTTAACTTCAGTAATTTTTTCAGAACGCCTAAGTGTTAGCCACTTCTAACGAAACGAAAGTGCTTGTTATGTATGCGCATGACTCGTGTTCAGGAGCCACAGACACGATACGTTTCAAACACATTCACGCATGAAGCGTTAGCTGAGAACTTTAAACTTGAATTTGCATATATCCCACTGTGAAAGTTAAACGAAGAGAGACTTTGTTGCTTCTCTGCGGCCTTTGCAGCGACACGCTGTAACAGAGAATATCTTTGAGCTATTATGCGGATGCCCTACGTGATTTAGTAAGTACAACCTAAAGGACATAGCTACCTTATTGAGGCACTGAGCGCGACATCTCGCTTTCAAGACATCACTGTTTTGGCCGAAGTTTCCTTGACCTAGGGTTGCCCCTAACAATAGCATCTGCACAATTAGACGAAACATTTCGTTGAACGCTTAACCTATACGTCTTAGCCCGACCTCGTAAGCTATGCGTTGATCACTTGTAGTTGATGAGTAAGTTTTGCGACCATTTATGTGCGAGGCCTTTCAGGCTTCAACGCCAACTGGAGAGGGTAGAGGCATCGCTGGCGGTCGGTCACATATCTATTTCCTAAGTTCCAAATAGCAGTGAGCTCAGCAAGGTGGAAATAGATATTAACATCTGCATTCTATCAAATTGCCTATCAAAAAGTGAGCAACCCTATGCAGTTTGCACTGATCGTCTCTCTCACCGGATTTAAACTATTGATATGATTACTATTATTAGCTAATATTAGATTCTGATTGCCGGAAATAGAGAGATGGCTCCGGCCAATTTCAGCTGCAAGCATTAACTCAATAAGCGCGCGACCAATTAAACTGTCAGATTTTGTACACAATTGAATTTTTGAACTTTTTACAATTAAGAGGGTCAAATTAAGTTGAATAGACTGTTCATACGCTTCGTTGATTCGATCTCCAGTGACTGTGACATTTGTGAGTATTCGACTGTATTTAGCTTAGGATGAATCTGGGTTCCACAACGGCAACATGGCCGAATTTATTCCAGATCACATAGGCCACTAAATTTTAGAACCCGCTGCCGTTGGACATAATTCCCTCAGACAGACGGCTGCCTGGCTCCCAGCCATTACGTAGCGAAGTTTGTCTGTCTGTCTGTCTGTCTGTGCCCGCATTCGAACCTAGACCATGTAGAACCTAAAGGCTTAAACCTAGACCCACATTAGCAGGCAAATACGCTGCCCATGAAGCTATCTACTTTTACGTTACTGCTAAGCTAAAAAAAAAGGACTTTAGGAACCTAGGCAAGTCAAACACGGATGTTTAACGTTGGTCATACGCGTAGAACCCGGTCCGCCAGACTGACAACCTGCTACTCGGCCTATGCGCTATCTTCAAAAATCTTCATAAAAAAAAAAATAAAAAAAGATAAACATTGAATTGGTAATAACTGCTAGGCTTATTTTGTCCTTTATATTCGTTTGCCTTCATGCTCGTTTTGTCTATAGATCTATAGTCTGTAGATATATATAAATCTATTGTCTATAGATACATATAAATAGATCTAACATATGATAGTTACAAAAAGTTCGCGCTATAAAGGAGAAAGCATCGTCCGAGCAACTTAAATAGGCTGAACTTCTATAACTCGTGGCTAATAGAGTAAAAGTACATCCTGTTGAAACATGTATTTTATGACCACCTGCAACCGTGTACGAACTTTCGAACCGTCTAAAGAATCTTATCTGCAATATATAGGAGCGGCAGCTGTTGAATGTAGCTGAAGTGTACAGGTTCTCATCCCCCCGAATAAAATATCTACAAGAGAACAGCTCAATTAGTAGTAATGTACAGGTGTCTCTTTGCTTTGATAAGTCCTTCTTACAGTGGTGTACCAACGCGTGTTAGGTAATTCAACTTAGTTACCTTATTTTGAAGGTTATTCATCTGATCGCTGAGCATCAACCGTGAGTTTATTAGCTGTGCCTCAAGGAATATGATCAAGTCATTCTTTAAATTTTTCTTCCGACTTCATAAACAAAGACCCCGTTACGACGGTGAGCGATGTATAAGACTTGTGCAATCTAGAATTGCCGTTCAAGATCTTATTGAATGAATTCGTCTAGGTTTACACTAGACCCGAAACGAAACGAAAATTTGGTAGCCGGGCAAAACAGGGCCAGTCACCTAGTATTTAAGGCAATTTCGAAATTGGGTTTTGAAGCTTGAGGGCTAATACACGTACTGCATTTAAAATATATCATTATTTAATGTATGCACTGCTAGAGCTTAAGACTTTATTTTTCATTTTATTGACGGAAAACTAAATACTCGAACGATGTTCGAATACCTACCGTTCGACATACAGCTGTTAATCAAAGGCTATCGTAATTGACTAACTAGATTTAGTACGGGGTTTAATAATCTTACATTAGAACAAGTTATCGAAAGTTGCATTTGCGCACAGCTAAGACTCTCCTCTCCCTGCAATAAGCAGCAGGCTTACATTTTTTGAAAAATGGCACCGTAAAACAAATGGTAGTATCAAAAAAAAATCCCAACGGACAAAAAACCGAAGCAAAGCAGATATGAGAACCGAAAGATATTATGTATTCACAGTCGACTGAATCCCAAATACAAAACATTATAGTTTAATAGCTGCTTTCTAAAAATATAGAAAAGATGAAATAGTGTTAAACTCACGTACTGCTATAAAAAAATATAATGCATTTTTCTGTTGTCGTATTTATTTTTCCGCTCAGGACCAAACTCATGTGTGATCAGAATTTTTCGACAGAAGTGGTCATACTTCTGTCAGTGTATCGCCACATCGTGTACGTATTCATCTTTGTATTTCTGCAAGCTAGCGTCACAGGGTGACTCTGTTAATTCGTCAACGTAATATCGAAAATTAAGCCCAGATTGCGAAGAACCATATAGCGCTTCATCTATATCGCCCTCGTAATCTGTAGCATTTAATTATGAATTTATTAAACCACTCCATCCACCGCTTACATTGACCATATGGTCAATACCCCCTTAATTACTACCGGTTTACTCTGAAGTTGCCTCCGTGCAGGGCAGATGAGGCCCTGTGTAGATTTCTTGTCTCAAGTTTAACTGAAGATAATAAGCGCAACAAGAAGGAGACCTCCTCTCTCGGGGCTACGCTCCTCCTATTTTTTTTTCTTTAAAAATAGAGCGACTCAAGAGTTAGGGTTAGGTTATGGTCATTTGCTAGGTCTGAAGCAATGCTTTACCGTGCATTCAGCATCCTGCTAACGCCGACGCTTATTCTAGCGCGGAACGCAAATATGGATAAAGCAAATGTAATGACGGCCAGGTGTAGAGCTCACTGCCTCAGCAAGGTACGAACTACTGGATATTTTATTTTCTTGGTGTTGCGTTGTTAAATACAGGTAGTTTCTGTAATGTTTCAGATAATCATTGTGACAGTTTGTCAGCTTCTCAATACCCAATTGTAAAGGATTCTCGTTTCAAGGATCGAAAAGAGCCTTCAAAGCTCTTTGCGGGAGCTCTGAATTTTCCTTTTACTCTAGCATCTTGCCAACAATAGAACCAAGCGACAATAGGAAAGACTAGAGTGAAACTCAAGATACCAAAACCTGGCTCACAAAAAAACAGCGCAATGTCTGCTCTGCAATAGACAATTGCCCTTCACTGGAATTGCCTTACACAACCTTAATTATCAAGGCCTAGGGATGAGGCGAACAAAACGTGATTTTTTCCGTCAAAATTACTTAGCTATTTTTGCTTTCTAATTCAATGATTTCAGTTCAACGTAGACGGCTTAAATGAGAATTGTTTCGGTACTCCGGACTGCTTTATGGTAGGTTGGATAGCTTTTTCCAAAGATAAGACAACTATTCTATTTGGGAGATTGATGTGATAGACACAATGCATTCCCAAGGTAGCGCAACTATGACATGCTATACATTGGTAGCTTGATAATTAATTTCGAGGTAACGTTGTGCTATTTTAGTGCTGGGACACGTGCCGAATGTTCTACAAAAATTTCAAGATGTGGGGACCAATGTGTAGCATCAAACATCTGTGCGTGAGTATACCGTTTGAACCGAATAATCACTACACGATTCAACTTTGAAAAGTCGACCACGGTAGAGGCTAAACTAAATTGCACATGAACTTAACTGTAAACTAACCGGTATACCCTCAGAAGTACAAAGAATATTAATAACCACGCTGAGCAATGCTGTACGCTGTGTTACAGTTCCCGGGTTGTCAGGAATCCTGCAAGTTCTACTATTCTACGCCAGATCCGAATGCTGATGCAAGCGCTGTACCAGACACTAACTTCACTCGGCCTTTGATATACCGGTACCAGCCAGAGCGCGACGCTATTCATTTTGAATGGTCGAGACCAGCTAGCATCAGTGATTCAGATGAGCCCTTTGTCTATGTACTAACACTGCAGGATCAGTTGTCTCGGTATTCGCAAGAAATCGAGCAGACACTTTATCAAAATGCTACAGTACGCCGGAGCCTAATGAAGTCGTCCACAATAATTCTATTGACTGCATACAGCTTTAGTGGCAAGGTCGCCCAGCTAGAGACGAGGTGTTCCGACCTCGAAGTGTGTGTGAATCCCAGTCGCGAAGCTAGTGAAGAAACCTTTTCCGACGCGAAGTATATAACTCACGACGTAGGAAAACATCACCGTCCGGAGGACGCTTCAGTAAACAATAGCAATCACGGTTTCTGGAGCCCTAGCTTAGTATCGTTACAATATTCGATGAAAGATTTAGACGGCGTTGATGCTCTCGTCACGTGGCCGCATGTCCGACAGTTGGACAACGTTAAATACCAAGTCGAATGGAGCCGTGTTGAACACGACGTTGACGTAATGACTAGTCTAGTTACTCAGGATAACGTGGCGACAATAGCGGTTTGGCCTAATAATGTTTACCACGTGCATGTCCGTGTTTTCTCCAACGAGTCACGTAGGACTCTAACAAAAAGCCAGCCACTTACCATCAACACTACCTCAAATAGTCTCTCAAGTAATGATTTAGATTGCTACCGTTTCAAATACAACATGGCCCTGCTATTCGCCGTTATTTTCGGCCTCGCTTCGGCCGCTGTTCTTATCAGCATATGTTTACGAAAATTTCGATTTCGCCTAATTTGATAAAGATTGGACTTACGTACTCTGTAAATGTTATTATTGAGTTAGCCAATAAAAGTTCGTTGCCGAAATAGGTTTAACTTAACACTATCGAGACGAATCAGGTATATCAGGTCGAATCCAAGTTAACTCCTAGGCCTAGAATACGAAAATAGACTGGCAGTTAACACATTCGTCGACATAAGGAGTGTACTTTAAAGATGAGACAAATAAGAACCACCTTAACAACCTGCGAGCTAACAGCTGCTCATTGTTGATATCTTTAAACTAAAAATATAAATTTGTTATACGAAGGTATTATAATATACATCAGATCGCATCACTCCAATCGCACAACGGCAGTTGACAACATAACCTTCGACATGATACTTCGGCTCTTTGGAAAGCGGTCTTTCAGATGTTTTGCTATATTTCGTCTCTCCGGTGAGGGTCGTACGCACCGAGAACGATGGATTTCACCTTTCAGATGTTGATCGTACGTCAATGCATATTATTGTAGGCTGAAAGAGACTGGTCATGTCACAGCTGCGGATATATCGCCGACTATTTGTACACGAACACCTGTTTCTGCTAGTTAAAAATAGGCGCCTCAGTGAACAGAACCGAGGTTTTTGCAATGAATTTATCTGGTCCATGTCATTATATTATGTTCGATCTGGATATTTATAGGAACGTCGTATGAAATTCCGCTATTTTATATTAGTTTCGTTGCTGCTATTATTATTACCACTATATATACATAGATAATCCACCAGTGAAACGAATCGATTATGAAACCGCCAAAATGGAAACGTTAGGCTAGTATCTGCGGTTTATCGTTAGAGTGTAAAGTAATTTAAAAGAATTAAATAATAAAAATTAAAAAAAAAACAACCTGAGGGTGTGGTGATTGCCAACGTGGAGATCCATTCAGGAAAAGTACTGTTGCAGAGTTGTTCGTATCGTTTAATTTAAGGAAACTGTTTATCGTACGCTTATCCATTCATCTACATATACACGTACCGATATCATGTAGACCAGAAGGTATCGGTACGGGAGAATTGTGTCTGCTGCGTGACAGGTAGACTATGGAATTCACACGCGTAGCTAGTCTAATGATTCTCATTGAACTCGATGGTGAGGAAATATTCCTCGTCTAACTTCCCCACATTTCCTAAATTTAGCAGTATGCCTGTATATACAGAGCTTGCGTGAATGCAGAACACCTTGATATTGTAACAATCCCTATATGCTCTCTTCGTTTAACACGTGTCAGCAGGAAGTTGTGCCCACTTTATCGCATTAATCGAACGATGTAAATAAAACGTTTCGTCCATACATCGTGCAACGTGCCCGATGTAATGTATGATGGCAAAGAGCCACTGAATTGTCCACTGTTGGGATGGATATTCGAATCCTTTTACTGATTGACCGATACGGTTACGCTAATGGCGGCGGTCGACTCATCCCTATCGAATCCATTGATGCCTATTTTGCTGAAGAAAAAAAACAACGATTGGTGATGCTGAAGCAGGAAGTGTTTAGCTTTTCATCTCGTGATTAAAAACGTATAATAAATCTAATAGATCAATGTTCCGTATTGTGGATTGGATGATAGAGGAGTTAATAATTTCTAATATTAGTACGTGTGCTTTTGTTTGCCGACATGAAAATCCTGAATCGAGTTGTCTGAACTAATGTTTAATCATAAATATTACGGATTGATTCCCCTCAAATGTTACATCTACCTGAAGAGAATGGAATAAAATTACGAAACTACAGGATTGACTTGACTTTTTTCATACGCTTCGAATTTTGCAGCTTTCATTCGCAGGCCTACTTTCAGGACTAACAATGGCCCCCACCACTCGATCTAAAGCTTCTCTCAAAACCAGTGAGTTCACTTTCTTGTAACCAGGATTTGTAGACAGCTACGCTATGGTTCACGCGAACTGCGACAGTGGATTCGCAGCTCATAGACTCACCAAATAACAATGTTTGTTATTACTAAAGTAGCATAAATCGCTTGTCTACTCTAAGAAGGAACGTTAGTGACTGAATTATCCAAATAATTTGAAGTTCTACAAGAATCAAGTAAGTCAACTCTTTAGTATTTAATTAATGAGGCATTTAGCGCTAGAAGTCTGGACATCTGTCTACAGTATCTAACGTGACGAAGTATGTGCGTACCGTGTGAAATCTTATGTTTTATTAAACGTATTCAATAACATCACTAATATTATATTATGGAGCATGATAGAGTATTGTGAGGCTGAACGAGTTAATCAAGTGCTAGCTGAATAAAAGTTGTTTAAAACATTGTGACACTTCATAGGTATACCGCTTCAAGCGAACCAGCAAAGAAAGTCTCTGGTCGAAAATTTTTTCCCGCTTTAACTGCGACCCATCGCTCTCTACCGTAGCAATGTGCAAATACTATCTACCTATACATAATACTCGGTCTGAAGATGTTCATATTGAGGAGAACAGTCAAATAAGAATCATGTCTAACTTAGATGTACTCAATGATCTTGGAAAACATAAGAATCCTATTCACATATGTATGATCCCACAGCGGCACTTATAGTTGTCTACTCAACTAGAGTATTTCATTTCAGTCGATAATAAACATGATTCAGATCCAATCGTGATAGTTGGGATACAAATAAATTGCATATATTCGGACAACGGGAACTATTTTTCAGTACTGTTCTCTCCAGCCAAGCTGATCCGTAAGAAGCTACGTACCAACGTAAAACTACAGACAAACAGTCGTCTGTTCCTTGCATCTACTACCGATGAGCTTTCGTGCACGCACAACGTGAGCGACACATGCACGACGTCAGAGGAACGTGAACTACGCGACCTCTGTATAGAGGACGCAGCGTCCTATTCCGAACTAGTAGGTGATAACGTATCTTTTTAGAGTTTTTAATTTGGATGTACTTTCTTTTATACGTGCTAGATTCAAGTACCAGTTGCAGAAGAAGTCTCTATTGCATGGAGCGTTTAGATGAATCGAATGTTAAGATAACAACTCAGAAAAGCGTACGTTTATTCCTCGCTTTACTTTTCAAGGCGGAAATTAACGGGCAGGAAATTCATCGTCTTCTATCAAACTGCGAAAGTATTTGGACGGTTCTCTGGCGTGGTCCCTTGGCTCGTGGTGGCGCCCTAACCTCATCTCAACGGAACGCGCATAAAAGTTTTCATGAAAATCTTTTACTTAAACTCAAAGCGACTAACACAGAAATGATGGAAGTACTATGGAGAAAACCTAGGTATACGCCTATCTTCATCACTGCGTTTACCTGTTCGTCTATCTTGTTTGTCTATATTTATATTAAGTGCATTGATAGTAAACCCAACGTAGCGTCGCCAATGCCTTACGAGAGTTTAGAGGAAGGTTTCTATAGCAAAACGAATGCTTAAGCTAAACATAGCTTAGCGATCATATTTTTCGTGGAACTTGAAACACGGACTTGAGGACGTCCTTACAAAAAATATAGTCAGTTGCACCACCTCAATCTGCTATATTTAATAGACCACAACCAGTAGGTTAAGCTTTAAATCTTCTAAAGTCCGCCACGTTGTTCACTGCTAAGTCAACAACACATAGCGCGCACAGTCAATGAGCCTGGAACGTAAATATTAGAAACGTCGCAAATTTCCTTTACTAGAAGGTTGAGGGAAGTGGAAGCTATTCATTTTCAAACATCCTACCAATTAGGTAAAACGTCAATAGGTTTAAATCTTTACCCGATATAGCAAGCCTGTGTAGTTGTCCCAAAGGATTGCCGTAGCTGATCGTATCGAACTATTTCGCTTAAATTGTATTGGATTCCTATGCCTTTCCTGAACCTAAACTACTTTATTCTACACATCATACTTTGCAGAATACAGGAGCAACTGTTCGACCATTAATTTTGCTATAGACATAATGTCGATTTGGGAATGCGTTTTAAGAGTTTAACGTGATTTGGAACGTTTAGACAAAATATACCCTATTGGCTTTTTACATGTCTGACAAAAACATACGTTTTCTATTTTATAACAAATTGATAACTTCGACTGCGGTCCTGGCCTGTTCTGCATTCGATTACTCTAGAGCCTACAGAATTTTTTTCTAGTATCCAATCGATTGATACTATTTTTTCACAGAACGGCGGTATTTCGGGTTCTAATAATTCATGCCTTCGAATGATTTGAATTATAGAGCACCCGGTTGCAACCTTTCGAATTTTTACGTGATCGGAACATTTTCTATAGGTTTTTCTGGCGTTACTGAAACAAAAATCATATTTTATTAACGAAAAATAGATAACAATGAAGAATATCTGTGCGTTTTACCATTTTGGCAGGATGTCGTGTCGACAGCACCTGGATATAGGTGAAACTCGCCGGCAGATCAACAACATGCACTCGATAACGACGCTTCTGTTCGAAGAACTACTAAAATACATTGAGAGGTGCCCCAGTCCGGTCAACGTATATGGGACGCGCTGCAATCTTACCACACGGGAACGTCTTACGGAAGCCAACTGCCGTCTCGACCAGGTATACAAAAGCTCTAAGAGGACTGGTTCGTTGCGATAAAACAAAAAACTAAAAAAAAATAGTGTGCACGTTTCGAATGTTATGGGATCTCGCACGCATTTCACGAAGATGAAATAAGCTCTATTTTATTATGCCTTAACAGTGATTTTCATAACCTTCTAAACGTACTTCTAACAGAATAGTAAGCTACTCAGTAACTTCTCCTAATATTGCCACTGAACGGATTGAAAAGTATTACTGAAATAAACACCTAACGTTCTAGATGCTAAAGGTGACCAACTTTTACGAAAGGTCAGAAACAACTTACTGTTAATAACACAAGGCAATCTATTACACTGACTAACGATTAGACACTGCCGTGACATTTGTCATCATGATAATGGAATGTGTTTGCTTTAAACTGTATGGCGTATTACAGGATGTCGAAGTCGACCCGACGCATAATTCTATTTTATGATGTGACCACATTACGATGCTATTCTTCTTGTTTCTCGTAGCGACGGCTAGACAAGCAATACAGTTATGCCAACGCAAATGCCGTCAAACTTTTGCCTCCTAAGCCCTATTTAGTGTGATCCATTGGGGATAATAGATATAACTTATTTCGCTTGGTGTCGTCGCTAAAAATCCGAGCGATGATCGCCAGGGAAATAACAAATCGATTTAGAAATTCCTGGACACAAACAGTTGATGCAGCCCAATTTCGTATGCGTTTACAGGCGAAAGAAAAATTACGAAAGATCTGTGTACGAGATGGGCAACGTTTGGAGACGCAGTTCCATCAGTTCATCGCCAGCTGTGACGCTTTAAATGAATTCCTGTCTGGTATAAGTCCTGGCAACTCACTTGTGTTGAACATGGAAGAATAATCGCCCTAGACAGATTGTAAGCGTAACATGGAACACTAGCGACATGTTATTGATAAAATCGATCGTGCTTTTTTATTATAGCTATATGATATACTATCCACATGAAAACTGAATCCGAAGTTGCTGCCTGCCAACCAGGACGGCATCTTCAACGATGTGTTTTAATTCCCATTATCATAGTTGCTGATTTCAGAGAATAATCTGTGCTACAAATTGACAACAAGATAATCTTGTATATTAAAAATACCAAATAATCTCAAATCTTCTCTATTTTAAATGTGATACTCACCGGCATGACAGATCGCGCAGATCATTAGTCGAATTAAAAACATAAAATACTTGTGGACGATTACCTTTCGTTTATTTAATTACTAAGAAAATGGTGCATGACAGGTGATACATCTATGATCTTACGCGACGCCGTTCCAACAAAAGTAGTAAGGCGGACAAGGTTCCGTTCCGGTGAAGGCTGAACCACAAATAAAGCGTGCATAAAGAAATTCATTGAGGACTGGATTAGAACACGAATAGCTTTAAAAAAAAGGTGCGAACGAGATTAGAACGTTAGCAGCAAAGGTGTTTTGTACTGGCCCACAAATAAAGATCGCCATTATTTAGAATAGCGTGTGTGAAGCATCCTAAAAGGAAGTATGACATGGCTTTATTTACTATAATTAACCAAAGTTATTTTTATTAAAGCTTATTTTTGCGACTAACATGAACACTCCTTTTTGTTAAGTCAGCTTCGACTCCTCTCATCGTTTATCCATCTAACATTCATTTAATTTTGACCGTGATATATATATATATATATGTATATACTTTTAAAATTTGTAGATTATATATAAGTTCGTCATGATACAAAGCAATGTCGATGCGATTATATCTATTTGGGTATTTTTTATTTTCGGAAAATTCAGCTGTTTTTCTTTGTCGACATCTATTGTTATATAGAATTTATTCTATATATATATTTACATGGATACGGCTTACTATAGACAGAAGACATCATACATTTCCATAGAATATTAAAAAACAAATTTATAAGGCGATTCGACGAAATAATGCACTGTGCATAAGAGGTTAATTTGCACAAATGAATAATATGAGGGATGTATACACTAATGTGGTGTGAAATGTTTGTTTCAAGCACTAAAAATGCAAGAAACATGTGTGGAGAAACACTATATAGTGTTTCAGCATGAGGGACATACGTACAACGCGCGAATCATGAGTATCGCCGCGTACGGTGTCCTCAGTTCTCACACACATGTAATTGTTTGCTATCTAAACTATTATAGATACGCTCCGTAATTAGTCACAAGTCAATAATGAGAGTTTCAAAACCCTACCAGATGAGTAAAGGCCGTTGAAGAAATTTGGAGCCTTGCGTAGTGCTATTTAGTAATAATAATAATGAGAGAAATACACCCTTAAGGATTGTGAGATAAAGAAGGCATTGTTCTGAAACAAAAAAAACCTATGTCATTTTTTTAGAAGCTGTTAAATTACTATACAAATACGCTTTCGTTGGCAACCGAAGAAGACATAAAAATCGAAACACAATATAAAACGTATCCGCTGATAATGAATTGTCGTATTATATTTTACGTTTTATCATTAATTATAACGTTATACTGCTGTAAGCCTCAATTGAAAAAACTTTACCTGATACGGTACAGAAAGGATAATGATCGCTTGTACGCATCGTGCAATCCAGTTTATTTTCTCTTATTATCAGTTGGCACTGCTATATTACCTATCCTACTGGTCGCTAAAGGTCTCGGATAACGGACCCGAATACATTTCTTGGGACTGGTCGATTTGATTTGTTATGCCCTGGGAAAACTTGGCTCCAAGCCGACACATGCTCACCTTTCCGCACGCGCGATTCCTTCTTACATTAACTGCGCTATGGGATTCTACTCGATACAACAAGAGCTAAATTAAGAGAACGGAACTGCTTTAGCTCTGTAGTAATACACCATGCGACGCAATTGGAACACGGACTTGTGGTAAGTTACCATTGTGCTGCACAGGTATTGCTGTGTTCAGTGTTATCACTTACCTCGCGTATATCAGAAAGTTGTTGGATTAATTAATGGAGCATATTAGTGCTGCTGGTAGCAATGCACATTTCTGTAGAAAAACGCGGTCTGTATATAGGCATCTAGTAAATCCCAAAAGTCCACAAGCTGTGATGTAGTAAGGAATAGCTTATTTTAAGACTAACAAATTCGCAGTTGTCGCCGTGATTGAGCTTCACTGAAGTGCAATAGTAATTTAAATAAAAGAGTTCGATCGAGTGTCAGTACGGTCCACTATTCATATAACTACATTATATTAATATTAATCTTTGAATAATAACACAATCTACTGCGGCTTCTCGTAAATGAGACGTCTTTTGCTGAGAACATAACAGATCACTGTGAATTCCGAACGACTGGACCCAAATCTAACACATCCTCAATAAATTCTTCATTCCTTGTTCAGATATTTTAAGAATGTAGTAGCGAATTAGCTCTTTAACAGAGACTGAAGTGACGATTGAATATTTTTGTTTTGCTTTCCAGAAAAGCTCGTATATCAAGCATATGTACTAAACAATACTTGTCTTTTTACACGTTTACTGTTTACAACACGTTACGTTTGCCTTATGCAAGCCTATGAGAACGGATACGCAAAGGCAGCTCAGTTGATAATCGGACGGCAACTAGACAACGCCCGTAAAACCTTGATAAGGTATCAATTCGTCTGTGCCAATCATTGTACAGCAGAAGAACAAATGGAAACGCAAAGCTAATGTCAATATTGTGTAGTTGCGATCGTTGGGAACTGCACTTGTACCTTTTTTTTGTTTCATGATTTTATAGTGTTTTATATAATATAGCTCTACCGAAATCCGTTCGACATATCGCCTACATCGACGAAAATTTTCGTCTGATTGGAGGAAGATGATGGATACGGTATAATAATACTTCGAGTCGGGCTAAGCGCAATCTAACATACTGAAGCAGAAACTGCGACAGTTACATCAGCTTTTTTTTCAGAGATCGATTCCAGATTTCATATATATTTGGATCGGTTTTACATGGTTTTATGAAGAGCAAGAAACTCTTTATTCAGCAAATGAGATCACGTAAAAGTACACTTTACTAAGACATAATTATCGTAATTGACATGTGACACGTAATGTCACATAAATTTCACCGTATGCTATATATTTTTATCGACTCAAATATATTCTCGAAACCGCGTAATGATGAAATATTGATCTGACGGTATATTCATATCGCATCCTCTTACTATTATTATTATACGTTACCATCAAAGCTATATTGTTTTGATTTTTAGATTAATACGTCTGCACTTTAAATCCTTTCTCAAAAGAAACTTGTCTTGGGAAAATTTATTCGATGACAATATGAAATATTAAGCTTAGCGAATGGAGGAAACTTACTTGAAACTGCACTCCTCCTTTAAAAGTTGCTACATTTGTTAGAGCCGAGAAGCATCTATCATTGACAAACCTATTTGTAAAGACTATCACAAATTCGTATTGCACCGTAGAATGAAATGCTGCTAATCGGCACACGACGTACTCTTGTGGATAACAGTTAGCTTTGATGATACTATGATGATTTATGCTTAACAAATTGTATTTACAGTAGCTACCGTAAATTGTCGTTCCATTTAGCAGCAACTAGATGAGTTAAATGTTGCATTTGAAAGCAGCAAAGGGTTTGTACGTCGGTATAACTGTCGTCTCTCAAAATATCTGAGGGACCATCGTAACGCCATGTGATAGCTTAGTCGGTAACCTTTTTTTGGGACACATTGTGCTCTTTGTTCGAATCTGGCCGTAGACACTCTTTATTTCGTCGTGGAATGCCTCACAGCGACACCAGACGAAAAACTTGAAGCATAGAGAGACCACTGCAACGTGAAAAGCAAAATTGTGTTGTTAATGTGCAGTTAAGACATCATCCATCTAGGAACACGACATTGTATACAAGCGGAGGCTGTCCAAACAAAGCGTCCAAATGATAATGACATAAACTACCTGCTAGAAGATAGAGCAACTTTAAAGGATCCAGGAGATGTTATATTGACCATTTATCTGCACAGAACGCTTTGAGAAGGTCTCTGACAAATTTTCTTCATTCCATTTTTGACGCCATCGTCTACGCCCTCAGTGAATTCAGCGATTTCGATTAGCGGCTTGATTGAACCTTTGTCCTGCATTCGTTCGAGTACTCTCGTTGTGAAGAGTTCTCTTCACCGTATCCAGACACTTCGTAGCTTTGTGCCAAGTCAGCTAGGGTGTCTTCTGTTAAAGCTAGCGATCTTCGTATTCTCATCGTTCACATTATTTCTTCGCTATGGAGAGGAGAACTGCGTGTTTAAGCACAAAAATTTCGCCATGAGTTCAGCCAGGCTAATCCAGTTAATTTGGATTAGTAATCCAGTGGAAATTTGAATAGGAGGACCTCCCTCTATTGGCACAACAGGGAATATTCCGTACGTCAATCTATCCTTTCAGATCCTTTAAGTTCGTGTCAGAGTCGACTAACAAAAATGCTTGTAATCAAATTTCAAACAGTTCCCGAAATCTACATCTAAAATGTGTCCTGGAAGTTAGCTTCCGTGTGGAGGAGCCACATTTGATTTGAACCAGATTGGTCATTTACACGAAGGCTGCTTTTACTCGGACCTTCGGAAGATTCTGAACAGCAAGATACAGGAACGCTGACGTGGTTTGTTCAACTTTGCTATACACTCAAGCTAATGACGCACCTATAATATATATTAAGCTAGGCGCATGTTTGCCTAGCTAAATATTTTTGACAATAATTAATATTTAGTTGTACATCTGTGATCAGTAGAATAACCAGCGATGCCTCATTCTTATATGCAACTCGAACCACTATAACTATTTCAAATATATTTGTTTTCATTGCTTGTCTTTACTGAGTGATCTGACCCAAGGCCGCAAAATTCTCTGCAAGATCAATTAGAATAATATCTAACCTGTCAACCTATATCAACTTAATAATGTCTAGAATAATGCCATAGGTATGTTTAAAAAAAGTTTCATTTAGCATTATTTTTTATTCTCACGAATGTGTAATGATTCGAGCTTGCTAGATATATATACGTATATATATCTAGCAAGTAGATACGTAGTATTATTCTTCGGCACTATAATACAAAATACCACGATGTTAAAGAGGATTTTTGTTAAAGCTACAAGCAAACCTAACATAGGTAAGGAAATCTTACGGACGAAATTCATTTTGCAAATCCACTCGCTTCGCGCTGCACATCGAGGAACCCTATGCGTAAATTTATTATACCTGGGTTAAATAGGATGTGTTGAGAGAAGCAAAATCCTGCTAGATGCAAAAAATCTATATCAGTGAAAGCGTGGGCACAGCCGGCAGCACAATAGAGCAAGCTCAATGAACATCACCGTGCGTGATGCGCCCGTCGAAAAATTAACGCGGTTGATAGGAAGGCAATAACTGTTTTGCTCTCTATGCATGCGTACAACTGGTTATTTGTCATATGAATTTTTCATCCCATTTTCGTTTACCTTTACCTTCCAGAAATCTTCAGAGGTATATAAGAGTCGGTCTCTGTTGCATTGGTATGTTCATAGAATATATCATAATCGCAAGTAGGCATCGTTACTCTTACAGAAATAAAATGCTTCACCAAATGCTGACCTTACGTTGTTCACTCACATTTTAGCCATGAATGCGTTCCACGTACGTGAAGACTTAAGTCTTTTCAATTTCTCTAATATTAGTATAAGGCCGTGTAACGAAAAGCCGCTACACTTTCTTTAATATAGAACACCTAATAAATAAACGTTTTTAAAAAAATTTTCCTCTAATCACTACTGTGTAAGTTACCTACTGTTTAGATAATTTACCAAATGCCCAGAGTAGCATAGTAACAGCGTACGGGCCATAGTATACTCTTTTTCATCGTTGCACGCGTTGGACAGCGAAAACCCAAGAGGCAATTTCCAACTGTCTGATATTTTGCTGTTAATAATTTATCATAACTTTAAAGACAAAAGTTGCAGGCGCAACCACTCGAACCAAATGCTCTGCTGAGGTGTATGCGTATTTAAGGGAAAAAAAATAACTAAATAAATGCGCCTGATTCTATAATTAAAGCACATGCACTTTATTTACGTTTGACGTGACATTATTATATCAACACTAAATCAATTATATCACAAATCGCTTGGCATAAACTTAAATTGCACTCAGTCATATGTTGCAATTGTCCTCACTTCAACACACCATGAGTCAATTTAATTGTACTTCAGTGCAAACTAAACTACATCGTCACGACCTTCCATCTTTAGTTCGAGGCACGGGGTGTGGTAGAACTGATTTACTGCGTTTACGGTCCGCCATCGCTCTGATGTGCGTACTTTCTCTTGATTATATGAATGCGCTGCTGGTTTAAGATCACGGTAATGTAGTAATTCTGTAAGTATACTAAAATACAGAAATATATTTAGATAGTAGTATCATAATGTATGTAATTATATTAGAGTATTAGTTTCGCTTGAGCCTTCGCATGTTTGTTGGCATTGTCTTTTAGGGGGAACTACGATTTTCTATGGACTAGTATATTTAGTTGTTATATATACAAGACAGCGTACCACACATGCGTTTGATTCCATCTCCGGATCCAGAGCATTCTTTCGGTAGTATATCGTCTCTGCTTGCACAATGAATCATGCGAAAGACCGTCTGTGCGACTTCCTCGTTATTCTCGAGATCACCGGACGACTAAAACGAGATTACAAACATATACAGTTTATGTCAGATAATAGGAACCAGCGAGTTTTCTAGCACAGTGCTCTTTGTTCGTAAGTTCAGACATTCCCGTAAGTTAGATCTTTATACATTAATATTGAAGTAATATACGAGAAATAGTGCCGCGTTCTTCTGAGGCAATTTTTCTGTAATGTGTCATGTCAATTTGAGCGCACATTCTAACCTTGAAAAAGGAAATCTAATTCTACTGAGATATATTATACCTAGTCAAATACAGAATCACCTTGCATTGATGAAGTTTATAAACCTGAAAACTAGGTACATGAAATGGACGGTTGTGTGACGTGGCAGCAACAAAACATTATGACACCGACAGGCAGCTTAAACGCCTCTTTGATCCATTTTTGTTATAATGAGTATATCTGAGAGAGCTCCAAAATAGCGTATTTGCTTTTGTCGTTGGTTTAGCTCTTATGGGCAGCAATGTGATATTTCACGCTGACAACTATAGTGAACACTGACCTATTAAATTCCTATATAAATTACCATCTATTAGTTGATCCTAAAAAACCTGATGTTATGTATAGCAAGAATGTTATCGGATAGCAAAATCGTTGTTATAATTCTATTATACTGACAATCACGTTTGCGATGTATGTTTTGACCGCAATAGCATTCAACAATCTTAAATACTAACATTCAGTTTTATTAAGCTTTAATATCTGTCCCAACATATCATTAAATTTTACTAGAATAACTAGATTTGCAATGCACAACTGGACAACTATAATTGTATTGTTTGGTTTATACGTTCACTGGCTTGCGTTTTTTTTGCCAGTCGCTCAAACCCCGGATCTCGGTAACTTGGATTACCTGCAAAGGCGACTAACCTGGACAATAGCTGCGTCTCCTGTCATAACTATTTGTCCAAGGGTATCAGGAGCTTTTACCAGATTCGAGTACATTATTTCTTCACGAAACGTTCGCTTCGGTCTCCGAGCTGTCGAGGACGAGTCTGCTTTGTTTTCTGCGGTATCCGTGTTTGATGCTGAGAGAAGCTCGAATTAACTTCCAACTAAAATAGGGGTATCGGCAACAACAATTCACACATTTATTCACAGTTCCGTTGATATTATGCGCACCGTTATGAACCACTACTCCTCTGTAATGACTAGATGCGCGCTCAAGAAGCGATCTTTGCTCAGATCAGCTGATCTCTAGAACGTTTCTTAAAAGCCTCGAATACGCAATCACTCGTTGTAGTTTTAATCCATAGTATACGAGAAATTTAGCCGCCTGATCGTACTTACTTTTGATGCAAGTTTACTCGTCAAATGTAGGAAGAACGGTTTTGAACTACGGTTGTCCACACGCTGTCTGCCAAGAACCCATTGTTATGACAATTACGTCATCTAGTCACTACCAGATGGGTTTTTTCTGCGAGCGGTGTTCGTTATAACTCAAACACTGTCGTCGCGAAGTAAGTGTTCTATATTCTACTCCTATGATTATGGGGCGATCGCTGGCGGCTGCTTGCTTACCTTATTCGTACAATTTCTGACAATTCCGGATGTTGCGCTGCGTCGAGACACGAAATTGCTTCGCCAAAGTGAAATCCAATTGGATTGCCCAAAGGGGGCCTCCTCTGAAAACTCTGGCAAAGCCTTGTGTGAAGTGCAACCAAATTTTACCTCATGCCAATCACCATGCTTGTACCATTGTGACTCCGCTTGAGTACGGAGGAGCCAGATTACCGACCGGTTAGGTTCCCTTTTCCTAAGTTTCTTGCTAGTGTGCAAGTCGATAAGTTAATGACGGTATTTCATGATGAGCTCGGACAGGGCGTTGCAAAGTTTCTGCAGAAGGAAATACTCACCGCTATTTAGTTTTCAGGTTAGTATAATAAGTCTTTAATTATGTTAAATGCCTTGTTTTAGGTTGGTTAATCGCAATGAAACAATTAAGCGCAACGTAACGCTTGCGGCTTATGTGAAACAAACGACATCATTTCTTCAAGATGCCTTTATATTTTTGTGCCTGGGTCACGTCTTTCGAGTTCCACGTCTTAGCGTCTAGCTACCTTATCCTTATGAGTGTAGAAACAACGCTAGCAAGCGAGGCTGCTTAAAACAAATTGGACCCGCAGATGATGATAACACACACAGTCATTTGTTCTGTGCGCGCCGTATCGCATTTCAAAAGCGCCTGTAAAGGATCTAAAGGATACACAGGTATCACTTTTTTACACCTCTACTTGAAAAATATATTTTTGCATGTTAAAATGCGAATCCATTTTCGTTACGGACTAGTTAACAATCTAGGGAATTTGTCAGAAGAGTCGAAATCAAGAGAAGTTAAACATTTTAAGCGTTTGTTTCGACTAAGAGTTACACTAACATCTGTCTTTGTTGCCCGACATGGTAAGGTGAATTGCGATAGACCATTCGTGTTCATCCAATATTTGAGATCAATAAAAGGTCAGATTATTCATGAATATAGGTCTAATGTATTTGGCTTACTGTACTAACTTATTCTACAAATGTTCTGTCGTATGTGTCGCATAATACCGGTCTGAAATCATCACCTTCTATTTTCTGCCTGTATATTGTTTGACTCTTTAAGAAACTACATAAGTTGCTTTTAATTGAATTAAAAATGACCTCCCACCGTCTCGATATTGAGACTGTTTTCGTGTTCCAAACAATATCTAGATTTATTCTGTTTGATTAATAATATATTTCGCAGATACGAAGTGACTTTAATTATTGCTTCAACCGAATGAAACTTTTTATTAATGAGGTTCGAATATTTTTGACCAAGTCAATTCGCCTATGGTGAATATTTTCGCTATACTGGGAGGTTTCTCTTGGTTCCTCTACCATGGATGATTATGAGATGGCAACATGTGCAGTCAGAGAGCTCTTGGGGGTTACAGCGGCAATACCGTAGTAACTTTCTTGAAATCCATTTAGATGGGACCGCTCAAAAAGCAGTACTAGATGTGCGATATCTATTTGAACCAAGTAATGCATAATGTACTAAAAATATATGTGTGTGGGATGTTGTAAAATACATCGCGCTAAGATCATATTTCTTTCTTATGAGCTATACGCACAGGTGAAATTAAAGGGCATCCTTTTAAAGTTAAAGGCCAAAACATTTAACATGCACCTTCAAATCTTGCTTTATTTTTTAGCATTCTTAGCTATGGTTTTTATCCAAACAAACTACTATACAAGCAGCGATTAACTTTAATAAGACCTTTTCTTCCTTATTTCCTTATCGCTTGTTGATTCTTCGTTCCTCTCGTGACCAGTTTCTGTCAATCAATTTTGCCAACGCTAAGATTTGAACCAGTGTAACAACATGCTCGTTTGTTATGTTTATTATGGCGCACTCAGAGATTCGCATTAGCCATCTAGACCATACTGCTCTCAATTTAGCTTTTTGGCGCCAGCACCAGTAGGACTCGTGATGCCGTTACAGAGAGTTGTGGTAAACGAAAAAACTCCATCCGTGGGTAATCCTTAGGTAATATTTTATAAGTGTTTTGTGGTAAGCAGCACTAAAAACGAGAACAAACGGCTAATTTTTTTGCATCCGTCGCGTGTAAACAATAATATTTTTTTACTGACGACTGAATTTAATTCTAATGCGAAAAGTGAAGCTTTTTCGGCTAGGGCCGGTTTTTCATTTTTGTAAATATAGAACAACTGAGTTCACTTATAGGCGTTTAATGAAAGTCAGTATCTCCTTTTCTTGTCATCTTTATTTATTGCCCTCTGCCGTGAGACGATTAAACACAGCCGCGAGCTCTGCAAATCATAGACGATGTTATAATATAGGAAACAAAAAAAAAGAAAGCATATATATATATATATAGCGTGAAATAAATGCGATTCGAAGGTAATGTCACTTTAACCGTTTTTCTAACTCGTGAGTGATGCTATTTGAGTGACGATTATGCCGTCGCATACTGACGCACGTATAGCTTTAACGATCAGGTTCAATTTCATACCAAAAATGGCAGTAGTTATTAAGGCTAAGCTATCCACGTTTTGTATTATTACATTACGCCAAACTAGGTTTTACTTTATTATTACAGCCTTGGCAAGCTAGGTCAAGTTCGCTATATTTGTGCGACCGTTCGTTATGCAAGATATATCGTGAAAACAATTCATGCTCAATATACTAAACAATATACCAATATAATTTGTGATCATTCGTTTACAGAGACGACTCCGCCATGTACGCGGGGTCAATTTTCGAAATCTGGTTCTGCCTCCAGAATGTCCATCGTTACGTCTTGAACTTCGGGACCTCAAAGGAGTAGTTATCGCTGAAGGAGAACCCATCATACCGCAAATTAATCCTAGTTGGAGCAAAATTGATATAACATCCGCACATACTAGTAAAGGTTAGATACTTACTTAAATAAAATTACCGTCTATTTGACTTCGTCATAGATTACCTGCGCTAACGAACTGTACTTGAAATGGTTTTGTAAGACGCATATATCCTAACACCTCTAAGAATCTAAAATTATACCCTTTTTTTAATTTTTCATGAATCATACAACTTGCTCATGTTTTAAGATTCTGGGCCCTAAAATGTCCAGTAAACGCTTTGGGTGATATAAAATTGCGTCGTACAGTATGTACCACAGTTTTGTTTTATTTGTGCTTTTTTCCTGCGCACGCAGACATCAAACGATCGGTCGATTATTAACGCTTATTTACTTTGTACTTGACGGCGTGCCGTTGTGTCACAGGTGTGCTTGTAGTTCTTTTGGCAGGCGATACGCCGTTGCTGGAATGGACCGTTCATCTCTCGGGACTGGTATTTGTCTCGCGGCATCTTCCTGATGATTCAGTTAGCTTTAATCCGGATTCACTGTTGTTGATTCTAGCGGAAGGTGTCTATTGTGACAGCTCGTGTTTCCAATCCTCTGATTCTAATAACGTGTCTTCGCACCAAACGCAGCATTCGTCAAGTCAAATACGATTACGGCAGGCTAGCCCGACACTGTCGGCATGTTCAGCACAGACTGCCCCAAAGACGAATGGAGTTATATCTGAAAATAATGATAAGCATTTCACCGAAGCCAGCAAGGCTGAAATCAATGACGGCAACCAACAGGCCCTCTTAAGGAAGATTCAGCTTTGCGATGCAATTGGATGTCAGAGTCAGGTACGTTAAGAACTCCAAATCTATCTAGCTTTTTCTGACGTTCTATAGTGTGATGCCGGGAGCAAGTGAACGCTGTTTAGCGTGAATGGCGTGACATGTCCTTCCAAAGATACTCCTACAAGTGGCAGTTACCATAAGGAGATATTCGGCTATGGGAAGACCCAGCCATAGCAGAAGCACATTAAAGAAATATAATAGATTGTACTAATGGGGATCTATCATTATGGATTTGTTTTCATGATCTGTAGCGTCCTAAAGTGTACGTAAAGGTGGCAGCTTTATGTGATGTTCGGGAAAAGATCTTGGTTGACCCACGACGTCTTCGTAAATCCTACGGCGTCAACGCGCTTAATCGGTACTATTAGAAAAAGCTTTGCTAGCAAAAATGCGAATTTAATACAACAGTGCATACTTGAACTAGAAGTCAAATTAATTGTCAAGATATGGGCAATATTACTGCTGCAAGCAATCGGGGCAAAATAACCCTAAACAAAGACGAACCCTTTACGCGTCGTATGCGCGTTTCAGATTATCGACTATGGAACGTGCCATACGACATACGACGGCTAACGGAAGGATGCTTCAGGCTAGTCTCGAAAGTTCGATTGCAAATCGAATTCAATCAGCTACATATAATGCACGTTGCGAACTCGAGACGTTGCGGTTGAGGTGTCGTGCCCTTGAATACCATATTAGGGAGCGAGAAATACTACTAGACAACGAATCACAACAGCTTGCGCGCGAACAAGATATGGCTGTTGGAGTCAGTAAGTTCCTAGTTGCCATCTCGCAACAGTTTTTACATAACAGCGAAGTCGAACTAAGCCATTCAGTATAACCTGTGTAGCAAACCTGTATAGCACCTGAATTTTGAAATGATCCTCGCTGTATGAGATTTTCCATTAACCTTGCCATACATAACTGTCGTGTTGTGTCATACTTGACATTTCAGGAGTGGAACTGGATGAGTATCGACTACGAATAGTAAAAGAGCGTGAAAATCTCCGCCAGGTCCGAGAGCGCCTCCAAGCGAGCAAGATGGAACTGGAAAATGTTGGCTTGTTCAAAAGACAGATGGCGCTCATTTGTGAACTCGACGAGTATATTTATCCTATTGTACAGGTTTGCATAGTATTTTTTGCTGCTTAATTATTTTCTATTGTGACATTAAGACTAGGAAGACCTATACCAAACGACAGTAATTTTATTTACATAACATGCATAGAACTCTATTGTAGTTAATAGAAGCGGATAACATATACAATATCAAGAATTTTTGAGTAAATAGTAAAAAAGCCAAAGAAAACGAATCTTGTTAAGCCACACATAACATTGAAATAAGGTGAAAAATGAGTAGAAAATCGAATTTTTTTACTCGCGTTTGAAAATGTGTAGCGGAACTACTTGATCTCTACAAGTACAGACTGCCTGAATAATTAAATGATTTTATGTAGGTTTTTTTCCCTTTCCAGGTTCCTACTGGAACCGGTTACACAATATGCTCCATACTTGTGCAATCAATGGAGGAACTAAAGAATCCTAGAAAGCGTAAGTAATTTTTGCAAAGTAAAGTTACTGAGCCTAACATGAACATTGCCGTATTCTCACTATCTGAATCGAAGGCTTATTGCATTTTGCAACACCTAAAATGTTGGAAATACCTAACACTATGTATATTGTAGTTTTATGCATTATTTACAAAGAAAAAAGACGATGTCAATAAAAACGCATAGAATATATTACCATTGTGATTACTTTTGTGTTGTAATCGCTAGGGTTGGACGATCACATAATCTCAACGGGAATAGCATATGTATTCCATTTAGTTTGCATGCTGAGCATCTTCACCGGTGTACCACTTATCTACCCGTTAAAGTATGACCGAAATGCTCCCGTGGTTGTAGACGTTACATTTGATTCGTTTCACCAAAAAGAGTGAGTCTGGTGTTCTTTTCTTAAGCTGTGGTCACTTGCATAGGTAACGCAGGCCTGTAGATATCATACTTGGACATAATTATTCTGATTAACGAACATAGCGAGAATAACCAATGATTTGCGTGAATCACGAGTAAATATCTATTTCTGAAAATATTTGCATTGAAAACATCATTGCTAATTCGTTCCCTCAAAAGTGGTGACTAAAGCTCAAAACTATGTTAGTATTTTTGGTATTTCCTTAGTTTTTTTATGAACACTGCTTAGACTAACAAGCGACAGAAAAGTATAAAAATTCGACTGGAATTCTCTATTTTGCTCAAACCTATCATGATATTAACATGTATTTATCTATAAAATAGTTGTTTATTTTTGGGTACGTCATAATTTAGGTGTACGTTATAAGATAGTTGGTGAAAACCTTTTTGTGTCAACTAGGTTTCCTCTCTATGTGAAAGGAAAGGATCGACTGTACTTCGAGCATGCTGTATCCCTACTGGCACGCAATGTCTCTCACTTGCGAGTTCACTTCGGGCTGCCATCGATGCGGGGCAGGATGATGGCAGGTCTTTACAACCTTTTGAATTACTTCAAAGATAAAAGGTTTGCTTATTATGATAAAGCCAGATTACTGCTAGTAGTATAATATATTTATGGGGCATTTCATCTTCAATCTCTCATCGAAAGAAAGCACTCTTGATTACGCATATGCCTACCTAATAAGTAACCTAGTGCTAAATCGAGACGTTTGTATCAACTGGCTTGCTATTACTAACCTAAAATGGTTCTGCACGGTTGAACAGAATGCCTGGGGTTTCATCAGTTAACGAGTTATCGGGAATCGGCTCAATTATGCAGTCAGACTTCACTGTGTCAGATTCGAATATGTCATCCAGATGTCCCACGCCGGATCGATGCTTATCGCCGCATAACACCCCCCCGCAGAACACTTTACGACTCCGAAACCGAGTGCACTCATCCGTACCTAACCTAGCGTCGGCTTCGCTCCTTGCAGACACTCTCGATGATATTTACAATGGAGCTGCAAGCGACAATGTGAGCTAGCAGCCAAAAGATGAAAGAATTCTATCATTTAGATACTGTCGAACTACTTATACTACAGACGTATTTTTTCGAGATTGCGATAGCATAACAATTCCTGCTTACAGAACACCGTGTAGTGGCTTTGAATCATTCCAAGGTGGCGCACACGCATGTACAGCAAAAGACACGCGTCTAACAAATAGGTTAAAGAAAATGAATACACAATTATATTGACGAAGAGAGACATTTTAAACACTTAAAACAGAGGTACATAAGGAAGATTGAAGAGGACAAAAAGCTAAGTACTATAGCAATTTGCAAAGAGGCAGATCAAAGTGATATATTATAGAAGATAGATTCTATTACATATTGTGCTAACTTTTGCTCAGCTAGTATCGACAATTAGCTGTATAAACCTGATGGAAATAGAAAGTGTTTCACGGGCGAGTGGGCTCACAGATGGGAAAATATATTCGCTGGGTAAAGTGGTAAAAAGAAAAAACGTATACTAATATATATTTCGGGACACCACATAAAACGAACAAGACAAATAAGGCATAAAGTGATATATGTGGTACAGATTGACATGAAAAACAAGGAAAATAAAATAGCTAAATTAATTAAGACTTCATTTTAATAATAATTATTAATATTATTGAAATCAGTGAAGCTGTGCTGTTGCACTAATTTTTTTACGTACAAATGAGTTGTTTATTATATGCTATCCAGGGTAGAGTTAATGTCTCATGAAACTAATTTAAATAAAGACTTAATGATATATTCAATTATGTTGATGAGGAGCTGCTATAATATTTTCATTACAGTGTAAAACGTAGTTTTAGCAGAAGTCGTTCTTGAGTATTGTATTTTTAATAAGCGGTAATTACCTTCGAAGCGCAATATATTTTCACAAATTGCAGAAGTTACTCAGAAACAAATATAGTAACATGCACACTGTCTATTTCGCATCAATAGAAGTGGGAGCTCCAAAGTGATAGTGAGATTTGCTTCTCGTTATCGAAACGCTTAAGCTCATTGTAGGACGGCTGCATGCATCGAGTTTACCAAGTATAAACGTTTAGCTAACCCCTTTCCAGGGATATTATTAATAATTCGTCACGTGGTACGTATTAACTTATTTAATTTTTCAACGCCTGTCGCTTAATTTTCTACAAACAAATTTTGAGAAAATCGCATATGGCACGGCACATGATTTTGCTCTTTACTCTCCGCTACATAGCTCATCGTAGTTTTCAGTTTAATATTCTCATCCAGCACGACACATGAGGAGACGGGTATACTTCTCAAGCCCTGCAAACCCCATAAATAAGTGGTGGCGCAAATTGTATTGTGTAGGATGGAACTTCTGGGCCATGTTACATGTCTAATAGGGATTTTGTTGCTCTGTAACGCCATCTATGCCTGCCTGAAAGAAGGGTGCGACCTCGTCAATTGCGCCAGAAAAATAATGGGCTCCCCGGCTGGGCTGTCACCCTTAGTTTACGGTGTTACATGTGTGAGCCTATGGCAGTTATTAATAAATCTTCAGCTGCTAAGTGTCCATGTGTCTTTTGTGAGAGTGGCGCCCATGGCAAGCTGGTAGTTTGGTGAGCAGGCTGTAGGCCCGCTTTTAAAATACATCGATTACAATTTCATATTATGTTTGTCGATGATTAGCTTGCCAATGAATTGCAATGATCCGGTAGCCGTATGCACCGAGTAGGACCAATTCGTCGCATCATTCACAACGGACTGGTGTGACTCACTCCTTACACATTCACCTGGTCAGTTGTTACCAACCACCACTGCTATCGTTACGACATAGCAGTCTCCCTACTCATTTTCTTCCAGTGTTACAGTCTTATAGGGCCGCCCTAGCGACTGCCTAGTGCGTGAGCACCGTGTCGGTCAGATCTCTCTGCCCCCCCCCCCATTTGTTTGGAGCGAACAAGCTAATTCCAGCTCTTCTTAACACAATGTAGTGAGCCTTCTTAGGTTTGCTCCTTTTCTGGAGACTTTCCACCATACAAGCCACAAAATTCCCTATTTTTACAATATATATTTAATCCACTCGACTCCTGGAGATAGCGTGAAAGGGTGCAGAAGTTGGGTTCCATGTTGTCCTAGCAGAGGAATAAGAGAAAGAGGAATTCATTGACTACTGGGAGTCGGGATACCCTCTCCCACCTGTTGTCCCTCACCCATTTTCACTGGCCGCGGAGTCTCCCACTAGCCGCGGAGGAAAACTTTCTTTCCAACGGCAGAGTTATTTAAGCACCGACGACGTGTGGAGTGCAGCGCTCAGCGTCAGTTGAACCTAATCACGTGTATATAATTAACCATTTATTGCAAAACCTTTGAGTATCGTAGCCGAAGTCAATGGAGTGAGGTCCAAACAGTGGAAGAGATTGAAAAACAAAGTAAAGAATTAAAAGGATCCACGTTAACAGGAATACTTTTCCTGAATCAATATCAAATAGCGTGAGGATTGATACAGCGTGGAAAAACGCACAATATTTACTTGGGGTGTTAAGCCGTAAATATCAATGCGGTGGAAGTGGAGGACACACCTCATCTGTTGGGAAATGGGTCTACCACTGACAAAAATCGGAGTATTGTGGTGTTTTGTTTCGGCAGCTAATGCACTACTTTCTTGCTGCAGTTTTTACTCACCATACTGGATACGCGGAGAGATTTTTAATCATACAGAAGTGTATCTTGGTCTCATTCGCCGATGCAATTACCCAGTAATGTTAGAAAACCAAAGGTAAGTTTGTGACGTTATATTGAACTTTTTGGCTACTCGTTTATGTGCTTCATTTGTGATATCCAGAAACAATACAGAATTAAAAAAAATCCTAATTCTTATTGAATCTTTGTTTCTCATCCAATAGGAGACTGCACCCTATACGACAATGAGTACCTTCATATCATCAATATGTGCGCTCATCTTCTTTATGCATCTGTGTAATACGTATGCAAGCAACACACTTGATGCACACTTGCTTCCAAACCTTCACGTAACGCGAAGGCGTTGACATTTCTTTAGGCTGGAGAAATTCACAATAGATTTCGTCGAAACAGGCGGACTGTTACTTTTCGCATAGTAACGGCTTTAACTATAAACGATATAGCGTTTCGTTCGTTTTATAGTTGGTTGGTCGTAAGATACTGTACCTGCCCATTTCTTGCTATCCACTCATGCTGGAGATGTTATTTAATATAAGTTTAAATAGTTGAAACGCAAGGCTGTGTGCGTTCGTTCTACCATGCTGTAAGCAGGACGAATGGCCAAACAATGTGGCGTCCAATAGATGAAATGCGACGATTTCTCATAGATTCTTACAGATTTATTCTTCGGTGAGAGTACATCTATACGTCTAACATGATTTTTTGCCGTAAAGTTAGAAACTTCTGAGAAAACAACACGGGGCAGTCTCCTCTTTGGGAACCTCAATCATACTTAAGATTAACCAGCCTATGTCTGTAGCACAATGAAAGTTATTCTGTGGAGTAATTTGTTCTTTATTTCCTATTTCTAAAATAAATAAGATTTTTTTGAAGGTGCCAAAACTTGGTCATTTTTACATTACTGCGGGATGTTTATTGAAAATGTATCTTACATTAAGTAGGGCTAATTTCGATTCAAGCAGAAATAACAGATTTTTAGTTCCAAGATTTTTTAGGGAAATATCGCATTTCTATTTAAGGTAATACAGCCATACATACAGCCAAGAGTTGGCGTACAGTGGATCTCGGCAACTCGTCTATTATTGTGGTCGAACAATTTTTATCTAGCTAGCATTGTGATGATAGAATGAATAAAAACTTCGTGATAATACGTGCTACTATATAATGCATAAAATATATTCACGATTAACCATCTGAGAAATGTGACCCTTCCCTAAAGGCTTTATGTATTATGGTAACCTCATGATGGTCGTTGCATTTCGCCAAATTGCTTCGAGGAATACTGTTATTTTCATGCTTGCATGTTTGGCCGGCTCTTATTTTTACACACTGATAGAGGCAAAGGAAGATCATTTTTTTTTTTTGTATTTAAGCATAACCGCGATTCACGTTGATGTCGATCCCAGTCTAGCAAACTAGACAACAGTCCCCTTCCATGTCTTCAGCAGCCTTACGTTTCTTTGCTTACCTGCCGTTGTGTGGTGGTTCTATCCGGGAGCATTTTGCATGGTGGTTTCTTAACTAGACCAAAGCTTGCTCTAGCAATATTTATCTCATAGACGTAAGGGCTGCAAAGGGGCTCTCTTTTCTCTTTCCCTCACTTACCGCCGGTCCGTTCGATTACCGCCCCACCACTTTACAGGTTCCTTTTGCGGATCGTTCTCTTGCTTCCGTCCCTGTCCCAGTACGCTCATCAACAGCTTCACTCCGTAAACGAAACCCTAATTCTACAGCCAATTGCTGCCGTCTGAGGGGGAATCGCCAGCCGAGGATTCGCGTTTGGTTAGCGTAAAGGTTGTGATAGTTGAGCAGTTCTCGCTGCTGTCTAGTGTTTCGGATGCCTCCCTTCCCGCTCTCTCACGGGCTCAGGGAAGCCAAAGAAGCCGTTGTTACCGTCTGCTCACACTAGCATTGGTACTATTTCTTCTTTTTCTATGCAATTATACCATACAGCAGTTGCGTTCCGCCTAATGCAGCTTCGGTAGCCCCGCGAGACAGGAGAGGCGAGATATGAAGCGAACTCTTTGCTGTCACACTTTTTATTTTCCTTTTCATCGAAATGGTCGGCAGCCATGCGAATAGCTGCGGCGTACGAGGCGCCAAAGTGCAAAAACCAAACCCAACCAGAGGAACGAACTGGCCGGCCAACCAGCTGAAGGAATGACCAAAGAGCAATGCCATCCGTTATATCCACCAGATATAGAATAGAAGGAAGCGAAGAAGGCGCTAGTTTCCCGGATAAAGCTGCAAAAGAAAAAAACGGTAGAGATAGGAAATGGTGAGCGATACACGCAATCCCATTTCGGGTAGTGTACTCAGGAGTTGGGGTGCAATCTTGTCGCAGATGTTGGGAAGAGCCCAAGGATAAAAGCGGCTAAGAGAAGCATCGAGAAACGCCACGAAGGCATTAAACCCTATGAAAAACTTTAACAGAAGGAAACGCGTACAGTAGACAGTCGAGCGAGCGGGAACATTACTATAGAGCACAACATGGATAACATGAGCGATCTGATCAATGGGATGATGTCGTAGAAGTAAAACATATATTTTAATTACAATAGTTCTTGGAATATTTTTCAAGTCGAATAATGGGTGGGTTTTACTAAGAATAGGTGTAGATTGAAGAACTTGTTAGGGTGCATCGATGGCTAGGCGCAACGTTTTTCTGATGCATTCTCATGGTATTTTCTTTTTTTATTTAGAATTAAATGTATTTGTGGAAAGACTAGTCGGCGCGACAGATTAAGATTTTGGACGGAAATGTCTAGATGGCTGGTTCTAGTTTCTACTGAGTTTTGAGTGATGACTCAACAAAGTTTCAAAATAAAACATACATATCTAGAACAAAAGATACTGTAAAGGCCAAGGTCTTCAAATAAAAGTGAGTAGGTCCTATAAACGACAATAAATAATGCAACAGTTAAATTTTGACCACACGTGAGACTTCAAAATTGTCGAATAGTAAGGTCAAAAACAAGTACTTCTTTTTTTGCACCTACGCAGTTATTTACCATAAAGCAGATATAAGTGGCAACATTTAGCATGCAGCAACTGAGAATCGTATTGTTTCATACTCTATCTTATTACTTTTAGGGTCTAGCAAGCACTTTATTAAATCTGAATATAGATCAACGTGTTGATTGATGAAAGCCAATAAATAACGATAAATTGTCCTGCCGAATTTTAGGCAATGTCCGACATTTGCTTAGGTGACGCAATTGCAGTTTCAGAAACTTTGAGCTTAAGCATCTATGGCTTAAATCCCGAAGATCATGTGTACGTCGATCCCCTATATATTAGTGCCTTGTAGAGTTGTCAAATCTATTGTTATTTTTGTATCCAAAATGGAAAACTGTGCATATTTGTGTTACTAAAATGATCCATATAAAAGTAGTATCTTTAAGCTGATATCGTCATGAGCTGGCAGAGGTTCATCTCGAGACTGACTGCGCTTGAGGTCCGTTGAACAGCGGCTTTGGAACAGACACCTTCATTCCAATACAGGATTGTGTTCATTTGGACGAATTGACCTTTTTTCGTTATTTGTTCGGCATCCGTTTGGCAATTTTAAAAGCTTTATATTAGAATAGTGTTTGTCTTTTCAACATCTACAAAATCAGCACAATATGAGAAAAATTAGACATCCGACTACACCTTTGTCATTTATCAGTAGAATAATGATTTTTGCGAAAATAGTATGGCAGTGTACAAGTTGGGAAACTGTAAGAAGAAAACGTAATGACACACCCAGATTACCGCAAAAGGGTTTCAATGGGAGGTCGGGGCTAGTAGCTGCTGAGTCAAAGAAGTACCAACGATTTTTAGCAACTGCGCACACCTTAACTGTTCAAATCCCAGTTTTTCTCTTCGAATCAATCCTTTCCGGATTCAGTGCACGTGTGTACCTCTCTTCAATGCTCGATACCGTTTCCATTCTCAGTCGCGGAAATAAACCTCAATTCAGTTTTCCTTATGCTTTCGGTTGAGATTAATCTTTTGGCTTTTTCCGTTTCTAGCACAGTGTACCCTGGCGCTCTGTTTTCATTTTCTATAGAAATGAAACACGGTTAAAGTTACTGACTTCACGGCTCTCACAAAATCCAACGTACATGTTTCATTGGCTAGTTTGAACTTGAGATCAGTTAATCTCTCGAGAACCAGAGCATATGCAATGTAATAATGGGCTAATTACACTGAAAGGGCGGAACAATTAGGACAGAAAACGTAAATGTCTATAGGAAAATTTTAGTATGATAACGGCACCATTATAGCGGGGTTATTGTAATGCTGCATAGATAAGGCTAGGAGACAGAATAGATTCACGAAATCAAGGAAATAGAATTATCATAATCTGCACGGTTGAGGCTTCGTTGAGTGAAAATTTAGAAAAAAAAAATGGTTACAATTGGAAATGTATGGCAACGTATGTATGGGGATTATTACAAAAACGTTTCGACAGGAGAACGTTATTTATGAGCGAAGTAACGGGATGATGGCGACCGTGCGGTAGCGGTTTTGTGTTTGAGTGAAGGTTTGGATTTTGTAAAGCCTCGAAGATAGACTAGTGTCACGTGCGAAACCAGAGATTAACAGCTGAAATGAAAACTGTTTCTATTGGCAATTCTGAGGCCTACCTCAGGTATTTCCTTAAAAAACAGGATACATACAGCATGGTGAAGGATCAGTTGCAATAGAACGGTCGTAACAACGAGTGGACTAACTGCGACAAAGTCATACAAACATAAAAAAAAACAAAGAGATTCGAACAAAATAAGCTTCGTAGAGTAAAAGAAGTAGTTCAGTAGGGTAGGGAAACACTACAACAGGATAATAAAGTAAGAACTCTATAATAACGGGCATATGAGGATAATTGAATAGATTTACGGAATCAGGGAAATATTATATAATTGCCATTAGCAAAGTGCGCAGCAAAATAACTGAATTAGCGCGATAATTTTAGGCGACTTCCAATCAAATAGTTATGTAGATAAACATCTCCAATTGAGCTCGATAGTCTGTTAGAACCGAACAAAAGGCTAATGGCGCCAAAATGATAAGACTACAAACAGTGGCTAAAGATTTGACTAAATAGGCGAAAAAACTTAGTGTAATTAGATAGCGATAAAATAATGTTAGACTGAATGTAATACTAATCAAACTGGTTAATAATACAACACACTGATCAAATAACTGCAGCGAAACAACAGATTAGTTAGGGGGTTTCAAGGAGGTATGGATCAGGGTAAATGCAATGAATAACTCTTCGTCGTATCCGAGTTGTGGTTTAAGTTAGTTTGGAGGTGACCTTAACTAATAAAATGAGTTAAATAAACGGGAAAACGGGACCGGGGAGAAGGCTGCGCGTCCGTATAGTTATTGTTAACGAAAAGCTAAAACACTTCCAGCTGTAGAGCGATATTATTAGCCGTTCGTGTCGAACGACGAATCGTACAATCTATCTGAATAAATGCTTTGAGTTTTTACGTTCAGTTCTGCCGTGGAACTTACTTTTGTAGCCTGCTTATTTACATTTATCCAAATTTATTCTGTCTATCATGCGTAGAAGCAAGCTAAAGACCTCAGTAGTAACATTTAACCACATATAAATTCAACTTCTAAAAGCTCATTCGAGCAAAAGTTAAATTTCTAAAACGAGGACAATGCCATAGAAGAGTAACCGAATATTTGGTTCGTGTCGCAGTAAAAGTTAGGATTGTGCTTCAAAATTCAAGAATGATTTGCCTTGGCAGGTATTTACAACCAGGCTAGTGTAATCCTATAGGTATGAAGGGCTCGCTCCTGCTGTTGGAACGGAGCCCAGTATGGATGCTGTTTCTATTGTAAGAGCGTCTTTAATCTTTTTGCCGAATAGATCCTTTATTTTCGACGGGTGAATTCTTATCTTCATAAGCTTTTGTCAATTAGATAGTGAACAATTGATTTTTCGACTGGTCAGCAGCAAATTTAGCTCGAAGGCATAAGTAGTACTAGCGTGATAAGAAATATCACTCTTAGGTCCTATCTTTATGCTTTCCGTTCGCTTTGATATACGGCATTGTATTGTCACAAGCGTGAAACCGAAGTTGAGTAATATTCGAGGTAAATCTGAACAGTTTACGATAATACTTAGCAACCGAATTTTCTCGATTTGAAAGATAATTGCTTTCGTATAGAAGGATGAATGCGAGCTTAGACTCTGTGATCGATTTCTGATGATTATGTGTGCTTTTTATAACTAGATATGGACCATGCTATCTTCCATGTATATTATTATTATTATTTCTTTATGAAAATACCTCTTATATCCACTTACGTCAGGGAAAGAGTCTCAGTGATTTTTTCTCTTGACAATCACTGTTCGAGGTTAAAAGACATCGCTGCGTTAGTATTTTCGTTTATCGAAGTTACTACTTTTAGCTGATTATGTACGCTAAGCCCTTTATATATAACATATATGTATTTAGCGGGAATCAGTGATATTTACTTGAAGACTTCGATCCTCTCCCATCCGTTGAGGTTACCGATCTCATTCGTCGTGCTTGAAAGCTCGTTGTGTCGAACTTCTTTGCTGCTTGTTGTACAGCTCGTCTTGCCTATCGTCTCCGTTTATGCGTCCTATCCTCTGTGTCGTATTAGATTTGGCCAATAGCTAGAACAGTAGCGATCTGGCTATATGGATACATCCGTTTGCCCCGCTCTGCAGGCGTTGGCTTGTTCGTCTTTTCCATCCTCTCTTTTACTGACTATTTCTAGTCTGCTTCTTTTCTACGGCACGACACAGACCCCCAGACGGAGCGAAGCATTGGTCGTCGGCTGCGGCCGGGAGCTGCCGCCGCAGGACAGGCCTTTCTTGAAAAAACTTCCAACAACAGTTTCTTGGTAGCACCCTCAGCGGTATAAGCTGACGAAGCGCGTAGCGACTCGTCGACCGAAAAGAATTGAACAAGGGCAAAGAAATCAAAATGGAAGGGCAACGTCGGGGGTTTGGAGGAAGTAGCACCGATCTCGAACCGCAAGAGCCTGCTTGGGCTTTCGATAGCTTCTTTGGCTCTTTGCCAATACCCGCCGTTCGACTTCTCCGCATTCTCCTCCACTTCTGCAGAGGTTCGATAGGCAAAAGACATACACACGAACGAACATTCGCTGCGGCCCAGACTTCCTCTTCGAGAGAAACTTTGACTGACTTTCGAACTCTTGAGTGGTGGCAGCGGGGTTATATCGCTATCGAGGCGCAAGAGAAAGACAGATACGAAGTAAAAGCAGGAAAACTAGTACCGAGGACGAAACAAGTCGCAGAGAATAGAGAGTCAGAGGAACAGATAAACCAAAGCAAAGGGGGCCGGCGGGGGCAGCAGGGTTCAGAAAGAAAAGATTGACAGAACTGGGAAAATTGAGGCCATCTTCGTTTTGAGTTGACGCGGCAGGCTGTAAACCCTTTTTGCTAGGCTTCTAAATACAAAGCCGTCATCTGAGCCCGCAAAGAATTTGCCAGGAGACCCGGCAAGAGATACAACGGTGACAAAGGATGAGCTGCGTAGTAAAGGAATAGCGAGTAATTTATTTGGGAATCTTTTTTTCGGTCTTTGTCTCCTTTTGCATCTGTCGAGCATCCCAAATGTTGTTGCTCTGGGTCAATCATCACTTGCACATTCGCCCACCAATAAAGCACTCACGCCAACGTACGCATTTATTACGCAGACTTTCTTCTTTGTTTTCCGCTCACCGACTCCATGCCGCTACGCATCTGTTGCTCACAAAACCGTGCAATTGTTTCCCGCCACCGCGTTTTACTTTGCTCCTCAGAATTTTCTTCGTTTTCGACTCGGCTCGTGTCTACACCAGGTAGCCCTGGTGCATGCATTATAGCCAGCGCATGGATTTCATATATATGTTTCCATGTGTCTATCGTGTACTCGCATGTCTATTTATATGCACCTGTGTATATTGCTTGATTTCATCTATGCAGAGAAGCGAAAAAAGGCTTCATGGTCAGTTGGAACTAGACAAAGCAGAGGGTGTCCGCTATGCGTTTTTCTGCTCAACAGGACGAGTGTCGCCGCTAAGTCATACATTTATCCGTTGCTGTTTGCATCCAAAAAATATCTGGCTTTACATATGTTTGAGCTGGCTTAAATTTCCTCTCAATTCGAAAGGCTGAAAGCAAACACAGAAATAAAAATAAACTCATGCGATTCGTGCGGGGGACAGTAAGTAGATGCGAAGGCAATCCCTCAGTTTTTTCTCCCGATAAACGAAGAGATGCGCGCCGAGCAAGTGACTTCGACACTGGATTGGCTGAAGAACAACTGGAGTGAACGTTGTGACTCAGCTAAAAGAACGACCACGTAACTTCGCTGCCATCGCTATACCTATTGAGAGAAAACGGGTATGCAAATTTCATTCAAAAATATGCTTCAAGCAGACGCGGCAGTAACTGAGGCAATGGTGGTAGAAGCAAGAGGGAGGATGAAAAACACTTGACGGGTGTATATGTACATGTATATGTCGAGAATTCGTATATCCGACCAGAGGTTAGGATAGGAGATTACAAGTATTCGACTAATAAAATCTGATTGACATTCGGATGTTAAAAGTAGATTAAGTTGGATCAGTTGCCCACGGCCTGCACTTGCCCGAATTGGAGATCATGATTTAAATGAAGATCATAGTTCTTACGGTAGCATGCTTAGTCATGGTCAGGTTAATTAGGCTTGAGCTTCGGCTAGCGCCAGTGATCTATCAACCCGCCAAATGTACGGGGCCTTAGTTGGTGATGCAAGGCGTAGCGGCACTGAGCCATAACGTTACGTTACTGATGTATAAGCTCAAATGCATGGAAGTGTCTATCAAATTGGCTGTCATATCGAACAATTAAACGTAATATAGTATAGCATACTCTATTCGGCCTGCAGTTTTAAAACTCTAGTAGAAGTCAACAACCCTATTTTTGGGTCGTAATGATTGCAGTCCTGTAATAGTTAATGGGTGACTCAGGCTTTGACTATCGCACTTAAAAATACCTCACTGAAATATTTGTGGGTTGTTTTTGTAAAGACATTTTGTCTATCTGGGCAGTATTGTCGCATAATGCTGATCACAGATTCTAATAGGTACTCTTTAGCAGAGTCACGTTTTATCCAGGAACTGTCTCCTATTACGAAGTAGTCCTATTACTAAAAAAGTGCTCATGACAGGTTATTCGATACATGGACTAAAAAAAACAGGTACATCCATTAGCAGCGTGTATTATTAATTGATACCAAAGTCGTTTAAAGGTAAAAAAATATTAGTTTCATTGTCTTACCTATGGATGTACGTTTCTCTTTCTCATGTTATCAAACGAGCAGTTATAGTTTGTATAAAAGTTATTTGACAGAAGCGGCCTGCAAATTCAGCGGGAAGCAATCTTAGAGACCAATCGTGGCAAGGCGTTTGGCACTGACGCGTCGAGGAGGGTTTTTAATATCAAGTATTGGATCCCATTGCAAATAATTTAAATGTCTTTTTTAATAGTTTCTAGCTAATTGCAACAAAGGCAGTTACGTATGTATCGAATCGCACAAGTAAACCGATGATTGATCGTTTGAAAAAGTCGTGGGTTTAGAATTGCCGCTAAATAATAAATCTGTTTCTGGAATGTTGATTTAAAAAAAAAATCAACATTCCAGAAATAGATTTATTCAAACTCGAAGAAAGCACCACGAACGGCGCCCTAAGATTTGCCAATTTTCGTAAAAAATAGCCCACTAAATTTTTTCTATAGTTGACTACTTTAATTAGTAGTAAAAGACATAGTGCGCTTGCAGGAATCCTGCTATAAAAATTAAAAATCATGGGTCTGTGCTTTTTTGTTTTGAATTAAAGGGTGAATGCAAGTGGAGAGGTTTGTATACTGAAACTGATATCTAATTTTGAAAGAAAAAATGCGGTGACAATTTTAGGAAGTTTATACTTGAATTTAAATGGCATGTTTATCTTCTTGATTAACATAGTGCATTGTAAGCATATTGTAGCCTGAGGTAAATTTTTCTGAGTTAGTTCTACTTTCTGTCGAAAAGTTTGACAAAAGTGAGTCCTATAATCAGATGGTGAGGCCTCTCAATTTAGTTCTTATGGAGCGAAAATAATAGCACTTGAGGGTACTGTTTCACGATGTTTGTTATTGCTTAATTAACTAAAACAGTTAGTTCGATCGTAGTGTGTATGTTTATGTGGTGTGAGCGCGTATATATGACTAATCGGGCCGCATTAAAATCATGGAGTCTCTTGTTTGCTTAATATATATAAAGGACAGATTGGCCGAAGACAGTCTTGGTTTACTTTCACGGACGTCGCTGGCTGCTTGCTTTACAAGGAGGTGTTTTTCTAACCCCGAAATAGCCAGGCTGTAACGGAAAGGTGGTACGTAGGCGACTTTTGCCCGTGTATAGGAGCTGGGAAAGAGCATTAGCGTCTAGAGCTTGGCCTGTCGCCTGAGGCGTCAAATATAGTGGCCGCAGTGGCGGCGACATATGGGCGGATGTTTTTCCGACGTATAATGTCACACGTATTTTTCTGCCCCACTTAGATAATAACTCGGCTGTAGCAACGGCCAAATTAGGACTGCTTTTGTAGAATAGACCGATGCTATATGCTCTAACGGTTAAGCTGTGCATAAGAGGATGGCTCAGCAGAATAGATTCCAACATCAATCACCGAAGTCGCTTTTTATAGAGTTATAGCTGTTTACGTCACTTCCATAAGTTGGCATCAGGTAATTTAGTTTTTTTTTTTTGAGTAGCTAGTAATAATAATACCAGTATGGCAAACCAGTAGATTGCTTGCTTAAGTAAGCTGATAGGCTAGGCCTATAACATTCGTGTAAGCAATTATATTTAAACTTTTTTTTTTTTTAGTCAACTCTTGACAATCTCTTCATAGAGGAAATTCAGCATTGTTTTCGAGAGTTATCGATTTGTCGTTACAAACATGATTCTCAATAGCATTGTATTCAATTGTGCGAGTCACAGCCTATTAACTGAATGCTTCTGGAACTGGTTCGGCTAATTTAGTGGGTCTGTGCCTTTTCAGCTAACAAAAATTTTCGACTACAGCTAGAAAAAACCTTAACGGGTCCATCACTGGTCGTTCGACGTCTCTTGTTTGGGTCCATTATTGTTCAGGATATCCATTCTCAACCCAGTTAATGTCATTCTTGACAGGATCCACACCGATGACCAGATAATATATATCCCCCAAGGCAATCCTTTTAAATTTCTCGTGCTTCAAATACGCAGCTCTAGCACTGCAGATCGCTGGAGTCAGGATGATACGCTGGGTTTTGGCCTTAGAAGTCACGCTGGTATATCCGCTGGGTATGCTTGCTATCATTAATACCGTATATCGTATGAGAAACAACAAAAGGAATAATGTAAGAAGGCTATATATTCGTACTGAACACCTTACTACTCTTCACAGATTTCGCAGTCTTGGTGACTGTGTCTCTTTTTTTTCTTACTTCGATCTCTGTAGGTATGCAGCTGTGCAGTTAGTAGGCATGATCCGCAATGCTATAGTATATCCTATCGTTTGAAAGCGTGTTATCTTAATTTTTACATAAGCTCATATACTGTAATCCTAAGCTGTTTTGCCGTAACGATTAAAGGTCCCATGACACTGAGGGGTCCTTGTCAAAAAAGAATTACACATGTCTGAGCGACATGACGCTTCTCCTTCATGATATCGATAAAGATTGCGCGGTCTTGTTAAAGCCAAAGCCGTATCCAAATTCAGACCCAACAACCTACGTGGTGCTAAGCCCACTTGATTGCCTTGGGTTGTTTATGCTAAGCAGAGCAATATGCTGCTTCCGCGTCGACCACACCATCTACGAACACTGAAAATAGTAGCGTGTACATGATATAAATCCCATGAATAAGAGTGTCATGTATTGCAGGGAATTAGAGTAGTCATGGATCTATTCGTGTTATTTTGTCTGTGATAGATCCGTCATGCATCATTAACTGCGGGTTTTGTTCGTCGCCTAACAGACACTTCTAAGATTTAGCTCGGTTCTATACATCCATGCGTTTACCGGAAGCAGACTAACACGGGCGTCACACGTTATCTAGCGAATTGGTTATAATTGTCCCGAGTCGATACGGAAGTCCACATAACGCCCTATACTATTGTTGGAACAACACATTTTGTATTCAACACACAGAAATGACCAGTATATAGAAACACGCAAGCAAGCCTAGTAGATACATGGAGCGGTTGGTCTCTGAGCCGAGACACTTTTTGCTTAGTAGACAACGGCTGACACTTACGTATAGCACTCGTGTGTACATATCATATGCACAATGGCTGTCAGACCCCTATACAAATTCTTATGGGTCTTTGTCCGGCACTTCACTCAGCTCACTACAAGCACCGATGAATGGTACATATGTCTGTAGATAAAAAAATTAAAGCCAGCTGTAATGAACAGAAAATTCACTAACACTGCCATCTAATGACTAGGTCGGCAAATAATAGCTAACTTTTGTCAAATTTATCGTACGCGTGGCTATTCATGACCAAAGGAGGACGTCCGATGACAACTAAATACAACGATGCACACAATTATGTATAGCTAGCGTATTCTCAATTGTGCTTTTTCAAAGTGGCCGACCAGTGGACTGTACACAATTCCAAGTCGTATATCATCACTCACCAATAGCAAATTTATAACAGCTTTAACCCAATCTTCATGGGTTTTCTCGGCTATTCATTTGTAACTATCACATTTAGTTTTTTACGAGGCGGAAATAATGCACGCGAGAGGCCTCAGACTCTTATCTTCAAGTGTTTAGCATGAGTGTATATAACATTGTCGTCTCAGTAGGTAAGCGTCCTTCTGCTATCGTTAACAATAGCTTCCCTTAGCCCACTTGCTCCTTCTGTATTGATCTGCTGGCTCGGCAGGATCGTTCCCCATTGCTAGTTAGGCTACGCTGTACGAATAAAAATGGGATAAAAACACCAACCTCGAGTCGGCTTAAGTCGGTTTCCACAAGGTTAGCTTCCAGCAGCTTTCCGTTCAAAACTAAGCCGACAGTGTGACGAAGGCTCATGCAACTCTCGACCTTGACTTCGGTCCCTCTATTTATCCTCCATTTTTTTTTCTTTCTGCCGGAAATTATTTTCGGACCGACGCTTTGGCTTGGGCCGTGTGTCTCTGCGTGTATATATGCATGTGTATGCGTTTGTGTGTGTGTCATTACAGAAGCAACGGCTGGATGAGAGACCTTCCAATTGTTTGTTTTGCTATTTTTGTCTTGGCGACTCAGCTTAAATTTACCCAACATCCCTACTTACTGCTTGGATCACTTCCGGCCAGTGTGATGACGAGCCATTCTGGTTTGTTATTAGCAATTAGACCTCCATCGTTCATTGTAGTGTAAAATGACCTAAGTTTTTGTTTTGTATGTGTCATATCTTGGCCCAGTAAATATTCTCATGAGGTCAAAGAAAAACACCACGCTTCCCCTAACAGAATATACATCGTTTGTATTTTTATAACCTATACTGAGTATTATCCCTGGTGTGATAGCCCGAGAATTTTTTTTATTAATTAGGTTAAATTGAGCAGATTCTCTATGTATAACTTATAAAACAAATGCAGAGCGAACACTTCTATGCATGAACAGCGAGCGGGTAGATGCGAAGGAAGGTATCATTGATATTACTAAGCGGGTTATTCCTCAGTTGATCACGAAGGCATCATTTCAGACTCGACATCATTATGGACTGTGGTCGGTATGCGAATTTCTGGGCGATTCCATCACCGTGGTGGCGTTTGGCCGTTGCACTGGCGGGAACGTCTTGCGCGTTAGCATTATTGGTCTTCTTTATCATTGTGTTATGCTGCGCTGTCGAAAACTCTGTTAGTCGGATCAGCGCAAGGCTCGTGGGCGCTTCGCAAGTTTTTGGGGGTAAGTTCTCTTCTACCTTATGTACTCAAATGAATGCATGTTAGCATTTATAGTTTTTTTTCTCCGACAATTACAGCTATCAAATCTCAGAGCAATGGACACTCCTCGGCTTTCCCTTTCTAACAGACTAAAAACAATGACTATTATTCTATAAACGTAATAGTTACGCCGAACTAGTTCGCTTGCGGTTAACATGAAAATTCCAAATAATTGTCATCAATGTGGGCGGGTCTCCTGCTTAAGCACGTCCGGTTTTTCGGGAGGCTTCCGTGTAAATGTGGATGTTTAATTAAATATCGCTGGCACATACACCTGTGTCACTGACTGTATATTGAGATAGGGGTACATTGTCAAGTAAGGCGCAAAATGTGTGCAGGGGTAAGCCTCCGACATCTTCTCAACATGAATGATGATCTCTAAATAGGTCGTAGCATCAGCTTATCGGTAGCACTTGTTGTAGACCAGAAAATACGCTAACTTTTCGTTTTCATCAACGGGACAACGCGCTTCTGTTACTGGCTTGTCTAGTCTGTTTCGTGAGAATTAGTCGGACAACGATAATGATGACGCTTTCCATGACCGTTTACTTATGGTATGGTCTATTCCGTTTGATACCTGTAGTTATCAAAGGTCTAGCTATAGGAGCCTATCAGCATTACGGCCATTCCCTTGCTGCAATTTATCGTTATAAGTAGGATTAAACTTACAATGACTGGATTTTTCGGCAAGTGCTAAATCATAGAGATTTCCGCACATATATTCCTCGTATTTGAATAGATCATATGTGTATACGTATATGTAGATATTGGCCTTTTAGAATATCGCAGGACAACGGCGAGTGACTTATCTATCCGCTTGAGGGTCGTGCGATCCCGAACGGATTTCTTGAAGCTGGCCATGCAGCGAGCTTTATATAGTTAACGTATTGAGCCAAAAAGTTTGCTTAATGTCTTTCAGCCCTGAATACCTTTGTGAACTTATCATATCTTCACTTAGCCATTCTAATCCAATCAATCCACCCATGAATATATCAAATGATAAACTATCTGCTGTCTTTAGCATTAGTGCCTGTATAAAGCTCCGCTGCTCAAGTCGTGTCTACTGGGATTAAGGTTACGCTATCGCTGTGACCACTTCGAATTGTGCTAGACCATCGCCAGCTTTCGACCCAGTTACAACCCCACAAAGCAGGACACTTGAGAGTCATTTTTAGTTTTTCCGCTTAAGCCATTTCAATAAACCTCATGCAACAACGATCACGACACGTTTTATGCTCCGGACTCAGCGGCAACCTTTGGTAGACCTAACATTCTTAGATATGCTATTTCAGATGCCAAACTTCAGGACTGATGCGGCAGACCCATTGCAAAGCTGTTCGATGAGACATCCTGGGTCTTACTCGTTGCCCTTAGTGATGTATTTTCTAGTCAAATTATTATATATACATGATCGTTTGTCATAATAATAATAATAGATCTTTGCTCGTCTTCATCATACGTTTGGTAAGCCTTTTTCACTTGTCGCAGTGGTACCAGTGCTTTTATAGCACATAGAGTTCGGCGTACTGGTTTAGATTTGACTCCTGGGGACGTGGCGTACTACAGCTTTAAGGGCGTGATTCATTCTCTCACCGAAGTTCATTGTTCTACCTGAAAGACAATATGTAAAGTGAAATAATGTCTCATAGCAAAGTCCACCACCAGCCCCTTACGGGACCCAACACGAATTCTGCAGGTGCGTAGAGGCTTAAAATCAAGCACATATTTATATTTGTGCTTATAGCCTATAAGCAAGCTCAAATACCCTATTTCTCATTCTTTACGCGACGTTGGATATTTTACATCGTCTATTGAACTTCGTTAAACAATCAGATGATCAACTCATAAACAAAGATGTGCTCCGAGCAAACGATCGCCAATTCTAGCTCAAGCACTGAAAAGCGTCGACAAAATGGCTGAATTCAAAATAAATATTTATTTCTTTACCCTGCAATGATTCCAAGACGAATGCTTAATATATAGGAGAATTCGTTTTTGATTAAGTCTACTATTGATCGTACAGCTAACTGTAGAGTAGCTTCTAGAAAACGCGTATTCTATCAAAGCCTTTAATATACTTAGGGGCAAGCAAAATAGTTATCACCTACCTAAATAAACTATATGCCAGCGTTATACTACTACTTGGCTGCATAAAAAATGTTTCAGCTATCTTATGACTGGCACGTTCCTTTTAGGCCGCTTTTATGAAGTCCGAAAGTATTTCATAGAGTGCACCTCAGAATCATAATTAACGCTAATGCTGTCTGACCACTGCGACTTTCCTACTCGTTGGTGGCGGCCATCTTTTCAATTAAAACCACGAACACCTTTCGTCGTTCTGGCGCAAAGCTCTAGCAGGATGTGCAGAAGCTTTGCTTACAGGCTGGTGGCGCTATTCAGCCATTAGCACGTTTTTCGGTTCGAGCCATTCTCGTTCTGCTTTTTCAGTTATTCGGAGTCCTTGCTTGTCGCTACCAGCGAGCTCGGGATGCGGTCGAGAAAGTAAAAATAGTAAGATGCGAATCGCGGCAGTAACGGTGGCGGACGCAGTCTTATGATCTTTGATGCGGAAACCAAACGGGTGCTGGTGATGGGTGGTTAAAAGTCCCGTCCGTAGTCTTCTGTTAGTTTCTCAAGTGAGTGCTAGTGGCAAAAGCTTGTACTACTGCCGCTACCTCCAGTTTCGTGGGAGACCCTTATGGATGCGTTGCGCTCTGTGCTGGTGTCGCACCGGAAGGTGTTTTGAGGCAAGTGAGGAAAGCTTCCGACGGAAGGAAGAGGGTCGATGTACATCCTGTGTGTATTTGGCAGCGATGGCGATGGCCTCGTCTATTCTACGCGGAGATGTAGTGGAGAGGGCAATGAGCAACCGAGCCGCTAATTTCGCCTGAACTGTACTTTGCCAATCTGTTTTTGTTGTGTACAATAACTGAGAGAGGTGAGGGCTTGTAAAGGGCGGAAGTCTTTGTTTCGAAAGCACGCGTTAAACAAACACAGGTACAGCATGCACCCATGATACCTGTGCTTCCTTCCAGTAGCTGTAAAGGCTCAGATAGAATAGAAAGAAGGTCGAGTAAAAGACAAGATATGAGGGAAATGTGCGGCCCGAGCGAACTGCCAGAACGCAATATCACCTAATAAGTTGCTCATCTTTAGGCACAAAAATCTGTCGAACAGCTCTTCTTAGCAAATACGTTCTTTGCAAGCAGAACTTTGTCTCGAGGCCTGTGGAGATGTCTATGGAAATTTAAGGACTGCTTCGTTCACTACTGTCGACCAGCTGGTAACTTCTACGGCTACGGAGAGCAAAAGTATATATCGCGGCACAAGCAGTATGGATTATATGAAAGTCAATATACGTCAAATTTGCCCGCGCAAAAATGAACCATAGACATTTGGCCCGAGAGAAAACAAGCGTACAATTGAAATGAATGTTTCGTCAACTACAAGTTCGGTTTATTTTTACCTGTGCACCTACTACACCTTTCTTAAATGTACACTCACATCTCACGTAACCCTGTAGAGCTAGTGTTGTCTCTTTAATCCGCTGTATGTGGCCACATCCGAGTATTAATCAATCTAGCTTCGTAGATGCGACGCTACAAAGGCACTATTCATATGGTAAATATGGATGAATGGATGTATTAGCTGACACATACTCAAAACTAGAAAAAGGCCAAACTGGGCACTATGTAAGCAACTAGAAGACGTATAGCACATGCATAGAAGTGGGGCTTGGGATTCGTAAATGGCAATTGCAAATAAGCGTCTCGAGGAAATGTTAGATCTAAGTTCTACAAAAGGCTCTTTTTTGGTAATACTCATATAGATAACGATTCAGCTACCACCGGCGATAAACATTTCCCCTCTTCGTCTGATTTTGTTTTTGACTGTCGCAGCAACTGTAAACAATCGACGACATATAAGCACAGCACTACGCGCAACAAAACACTGCTGTCAAAGTACCGTTCGCTCCCGTGTTAGTATAACTTTGTTTTTCTTTTATGGCAGTTGGTAGAATGATGCCGCGCCAGATACACAAATGAAGTGTCCATGCGCTCCGCTGCCGCTTGATTTCGCATTCCCTTTTCTCTCCCTGTCACGCTCTGTTTGACGTAGCGATTGTGGTCTGCTGCATATTATTCGTTTCCGTCGCGTAATTCAGTTTCCTGCGCCTTGTTAGCCACGATGCGTACGTAACGTTGACGTTGGCTGTAGCCCAGCCACATCATTCCTCCCAAGTGTACCGCCTCATTCAATGGCGTCTTTGTTTCAGCAATAGTCGCGCATAGCGCTTAGATCTTCTGATCGTCTGTCTTGTCTTCCTTTATCGTGGAAGCAAATACTTTCTACGGAAATCTTTTATGTTCACTGTTAGTGGAAGTCTGCAGACTGAAACTGAAGATAACTGCCATGCTCAACATAGGTAATCAAAACGACAGATGCAACGTAAAATATCAGCGCTGCTTAGATGCTTGTCGGGTTCGAGTTTGTGCCGTGGGCAATGTTCGCGATATTTCTATAGTGACATTCTGGTAAGCCGAGTATTCTATAACACACGCGTCATCATCATAATGAGCTGACTGAGAAAATGAAGGATACACACGCATATATGTATAAATTGCCTTTTGAAGCTGGCTTGATAAACTGGCATGAAGCTATGCTAAGATGTGTCCCTGTCCCTTATCGAAATAGCAAAAGTATAGGTTATTGAGAAGGGTGTTTTTGCATGCACCCGTCCCTCGTTTCAGTCAACAGGCTGAAGCCGGGAATGATCAGAGGGCACAAAGTCGAATTTGCGGTCTTCAGTCGTCGCCGACAGTCTTCGTGAGCATAGAGTGATGTAGCATTGCTCATCACAGAGTCATCATGCTCTCAGCACTTCAATGATATCTATATATCATCGAGTTAATTTATGCGGCAGTTTACATATAAATATATACACAACCTTCACTACGACTTCTACGATTACACTCTACCTAAGCAAATCACTTATTTTCAACTATATATTTATATGAAAATCGCGTTACTAACGTACTCGTGTATTCTCTATCTGTATCTAGCCTAGATTGTGACTTTGTCCTCTGCGCTTTATTCCGCCACAGGTATTAGCCGCCGGTGGCAAAACGTCTAAGTAATTGACCGTATAGGCACAAGAGAAACGTGCCATTCCCGCCCGCTCTGCCCCTTGTAACTATTATCTGTCTGTGTGGCTTTTTCGGCTTTTATTTTCTACTGCAACTATGTTTTAGTTTGAACACAACTGCTCCACCCCTATCTCTTCCTAAATTGACCATTTAATAGACCACTTACTTCTCTGAATTGTCATCCTACTCCCTTCTCTTGCGCTCTCTATAAATGATCTCTGTATACTGAACGGTGCTTTTGGCCATGTCTGTTTTGCCTTTTGTGGCTCTGCTGGCACTGGTTTTTATCGCAGACAGCTTGGTTAGTAGTTGTAGCGGTCGTAGTATATACGGATAGTGAGTAGTGTCTACAGAGGGAATCAGAGCTACCAGCTCGTTTGGCCGGGACGACGACAAGAATAAGAAAGATGAGCTAGGTGGAGAAGAAGTACGCCTGTCAACCTTTGCATAAAGATTTGCGTGACCCATCGCGTACGGTGGGCTCCAACGAGGTAATGCCGAACCCGTTGCTTCGGCTGCCACCAGCAGCGTAGATCAAGTTGAGGGTGAAGTCCAGCCGAGGTAAGCCACCCGTTGTGAAGCTATAATGGTCTAGCAGGCCGTAAAGCTTCTGCGCTACTCAGTCATAAGCGGTTGTTCTACGTTTTCTGGAGACGAACCCTCGCTAACGCCGCCTTGCCTCTATTCCTCTTTGGTGGATCCTCGGCAGGCCGCCCTCTCCCTGCGCCTCTCCCACGCAGCCATTTACCCCACTTTGAGCCCGGTTCGGCTCCTACTGCGATTCAGGTCTCTTTTATGATGGTTGGCAACCAGTGGCGGAAGGCGCTTTCTTTTGCTGCCGTTACTACTGTTGTTGTGGTTGCTGTTGCTTCTACTGCCGCTGACATGGGAACTGTAGTCGCTCTTAGCCGTTTCCGCTTCGCTGGCGGCGTGCGCGTGCCTTGGGAACCGAGCCAGCTGGCTAGCGTTTTACGTACAGGAATCCACCTGTAGCAGGAACAAACCGCGAATCAAAAGAACCTACTAGCAGGCAGGGTAGATTTCGTGGGTCGTATGCATGGGTACAGAAATGTACGTTCCATATTCTCCTCTCCCGTCGCCTCATTGTCACAAGTTGCGGGCATGCACGGACATTGCAAAAACATGTAAACACAAAATAACGTACACAGACGCATTACGTATACCCCATCATCGCGACGCAGAATTCGTTAGGCGACCCTTAAACTCTTTGAAGGAAATGCCTATGGTTTTGCAAATACAAGACAAAGCGTTACCTTTCGTTTTCTTATACTATTTGTGTCAGTGTCAATGTCCTTCGCTACTAACCCGTTCAAGCAATAAACACAAAATCGTATCGATAACAAGAGATTCAACGAAACCATCCACCAACCGATCTTAGCCGTGTGGTTGCATGGAGAGGCCTATTCCCAGAGAGCCTGAGTGAGGGGTCGCACGGCGCCCGTCAATATACACGTAAAAGCAGAGCTTCCTACTTACAGGGACGAAAAAGTGTTGGTGTTTATGGCCGCACGGGCGCTGATATCAGCTTCAGCACTTTGGCCATACGTCCCGTATGCGTTGCCTATATTTCTGCAAAGGCATAGGCTAAAAAAAAATTTAAAAAGGTAAGGATTGGTCTGGAGGAGCATCGGCTGAAAGGGGTGTCGGCCGCATTAATTGCGTGGAAAATTTACCAGCCACATTGACTGATACTCTGTAGAAAAGCGCAAGCAGTGCCGAAATGATTAGCCTATCTTCCATTCCCTTTTTCAGTTGGCTTGCGGCCCAGGTGGGCATGGCCGGGTCGACTAGATGCTTCTGTCCGGCCATCTTGTAAGCGAAGAGCAGTTCACAGGTTCATCTCGCTTTCTTCATCCATCGCTGCGTTATTTCGGCCTCGTTATGTTATTCCCAGCTGTGTTTCATCTACGTTTCGTTGTTTCGCTTCCTACAAGTATTTTTTTTTCTGCTCTCCTCATGTCGTTTGTCTCGACCGGAGATCGTGGCCGCCAATGCTGTCGACGCCCCCATTCAGTCGCCTAGGTAACAGTTCTCCCATTACAATGTGACTGGGTGAGAAAATTGGTAATGAGCAGAGCTTGTTCTTGTAGTCAGGAAAAAAAAGTGTGGAGCACAACCGGATTTGAAGTGATTAGCCTTTCCAGATAGAACAGATCCGAATAAGAAGAATAAAAGGACTGGAGCAACGCAATATACAGCCACAGCAGCATAAAGTGTCAACTAGCCTGAGGGTGACACGAGCTGCAACGTGCCTAGCTAGCACGTAGAAGGTTCGTGCAATGCGTCGAATCACTACGCAGTTTAGCAGTGGCAATAATGATGCTGGTATTAGAGTCGAAAGCTGGAGGAGCGACAGAAGCAAGCTAAAAGCATGCCGCGCTGCGCCGCTTCCTATCTGCTTAGTTGAAGCTAGTATGGCGTAACGTATTTGCGAACTCTACGATTTTTTCTAGCTCTAAGCCACATATCTAGCTGCTGCCGTGCGTCAACGGCGTCAGGGCGTCAACGTATACGTATATGCATATGCATTTGTTTCACTCCGACCTTTTATTCCCCACTTCCGCTGTTTTCCGCTACCACTTAAAAACGAGCACCTCTGTCTGTATATATAGTCGTCTGCCGTTACCTCGAGTGGCCTTTCAGAGTTTCTGTATGTATACCTTGCGCAAGAAGGCAAACGATCAAATGAACGACCGAACAGAGAAGATCGCCACTATATTTTTGGCCGTTTCTCGCGAGTCACCTCATCTCTTAATCCGAATCTCTTTTGCTTTTTTGTGCCTCTCTGGTACATTGCAGGTGTTATACAGTTAGCTGCATTAGTGTGCTTTGCCATGGGCCTAAACAACTTGGAGGCGCGCGAAGCGTGTGGAGAGTCTGCTGCGGCCTTTCAAACTGGTCCAAAATGTGATCTTTTTTGGGCCTTCTACGTGGCTTCGTTGAGTAGTCTGTTAGCTTTAACCGGTCTCGCTATGGCCTGGCGCGCCTGCGACATTGAGTATTCCTACCTATACCGGATATCAACGAAAAACCTTCTTAGAAGCACACCGTTATGCAGGATGTCGCTAGGAGCCTGGGCGGCTGAGAGCTTATGACGCTGGGCCGGGTATCAGGTAAGATAGTTGTCCAACGTGCTTGTTAAGTAGATCTGAAGTAACTTGAAAAGAGTAGAGGATTTAGGGGGAAGAAAGGTCCACAGAACCACGCTGGGGGTTAACCCGCGTCGAGTATTATCTAAACAGTACCCGTTTCATTACATTTTGAACCGAAAACCTAGCGAGGCACAATAAAGCCTTAAACGTAGTTAAACCAAGTTATGAGGTAGAAAGCCGCAAGAAACTGAGTAGAGCATCACATCGATTGAAATATAAAATGTGTGAACAATAATACAGATGTTTGCACGTCTGGCATTTGCGTTTACGCAGATTGGCATCCTGATTCAGTCCTTTAAATAGCAACCATTACTGAACTTGTTCGGAAAAAAAAACAGTTGAGTATGAAATTAATTAAAATCGAGCAGAACTAACGATTAAATAACAACTTTGCAGACGTGTCATGAAGACGTAGTCGATGATGGAATCCATTGTATATCGTGAACGACTTCAATGGCTGACTTCATTGAAACGACTCTCGACTATCTTTCCGCCAAAGCTCGGACAGTAGCATTAATAAAATGTTAATATAAACTGGATAGAGATGTACAAATTGGTAAATAAACTTGTTACGTATTGCAAGAAATACGATAAAGCTTTGTTTCTTTAGGGTGCATTTCATGGTGCCACGAATAATAAACTCTTTGAGGTTTCATAGCCTGTGGCGGCGTGGAGGGTTAGTTCAGAGAAATCTCAGCTTTTAAAAGCGGCTGCCTTGCCTGCGTTCGCTTCACAGAAATCGGATCCGCAACTAGATGTATGTTAAGTG